>NC_086097.1:5482500-5627500 GCF_963921235.1 Mobula hypostoma | reverse complement strand
GCACAGTCAGCATCGGAGGGAGGAACAGCACAAATCTAAGATTTGCTGATGACGTTGATGGACTTGCGGGAAAAGAGGACAAACTGGCCAACCTGGTCAGCCATCTTGACCGAGCCTCCACAAAGTTTGGAATGTAAATAAGTGCTGAGAAAACCAAGCTTATGGCAAATGCCAATGGTGCCATCACAACAGACATCTCAGTCCATGGTCAGAAACTTGAGACAGTGCAGCAGTTCAAATACCTGGGGGCAATCATCAGTGATGAAGGATCAAGACCAGAAGTCCTGGCAAGAACCGCACAGACAATGACTGCACTATCCAAACTCAAGACAATATGGAGGGACAGCAACATCACCATGAAGTACAAGATCAGACTCCTGCGTGCATTGGTATTCTCCATCTTCCTGTACACATGCGAGACATGGACCCTCACAGCAGAGCTACAGAGGAAGATACAGGCATTGGAAATGAGATGCTATCGCAACATCCTGGGCATCCATAGTTGGACCACATCACAAACGAGCAGGTCCGCAAGACCATCCAGCACCACATTGGCCCCCATGAAGACCTTCTCACAATGGTAAGGAAAAGAAAGCTGAGATGGTACGACCACGTAACAAGATCTAGCGGCCTTGCAAAGACCGTTCTACAGGGAACTGTGGAGGGGAAGAGAAGGAGACATAGACAGAGGAAAAGATGGAAGGACAAAATTAAAGAATGGACAGGAAAAACATTTGCAGTGACCCAGGCTTTGGCACACAACCGCGACAGATGGAACAGACTGGTGTAAAGCTTGTCATGACGGTGCCCCAACGACTCCACCAGGAGTTAAGGGCTCAAGGCAAGGCAAGGGATTCACAGTAAATACAGAGAAACACAGCAGAATCAATGAAAAACTGCACACAACAAGGTCAAACAAACAAGTAATGTGCCAAAGAGAGCAAACCGAGCAAATACAAAATAGAGAAAATAAATAAATAAACAAACAAATAAATAAACAGATAAACAAGCAAGCAAGCAGTGTCCTTGAAAGTGAGTCCACAGGTTGTGGAATCAGTTCAGTGCTGGGGAGAGTGAAATTGAGCAGAAGGTCATGACACTGATTGGTGGAAAATAACTGCAGAGACCTTATTAGCAAGTGTCACATTGCTTACCTCAAAAATGCTTACTGATTCAGGAGTTGTTAGGGTGAGTGTAATCTGTGGCCACACACTGTCATGGACAGTGATAATATGCTCAAGGCCGAGATGTGATGTGTATTCCACAATAACGTGTCAGTATTGGCTGTAAACAGTCCACCTCCTTGCTGCAGCACAACTTCTGATGCAGTTATAATCTGGAATTGACTGTGTGTACGCGTGGCGGAAACAGAGCCAATCCGAGATCTTAGAAGGAATTTGGATTTATGCCCGGGGAAAGTGCAAGGGAATGAGACTGACCACGTGGTGTGCTCAAAGTTGGTATAAACTTTATTGGCCAAATAGCCTTCTATAATGGAATGGTTTTCTGTTGCCATGATTCAGTGAAGAAACCTCAGTATATCCAACTCCTCCAATCAGTCCCTCATTGGGACACTTAATATCGATTTGTGTAATTGATACTAATAATAACAACACACCACAAAACTGAAAGGAAAGCACAACTCCAAAAAATTCAGAAATTATCACTATGGGAGAAAAAATTAATCAATGGAAGAACATGACCCCCCGACCCCCCAAGGAAGACATTCCCACCATTTGAGCAGACTAGATATCGACAAGGAAGCATCAAAATGCCTGGCTCACAGTTGGAGACCTCTTCCCAGAGACAGAGAGGTACCAACCCGGAAGCAATCCAACAGATTACAGGATCCTGCAGCAATTTAACTCAATCTGAGTTCTTACACAGGCACAATCAAGTGGCAAACATCATTCAGCAAAATCTTGCTTTAAAATACAAATTCATAAATGTCTTACTATAAATACAAGTCTGATCCAGTTTTAGAGTCAGAGTCCTAGAAATTATATTTGTGGGCCTCCATAAGTCAGAGTCCACCATGGATACCTGATCCTAGCTGTCTAGACATGCAAGCCTGGGCAGTATGATATGGAGAGCAAGCTGTTGCCAATGAAGCAAGCTCCCCCTCTTCATATATCTGATGAAGACCATAAGACCCAAAGACAAAGGAAGCAGAATTAGGCTATTCAGCCCATCCAGTCTGCTCTGTCATTCCATCACGGCTGATCCCAGATCCCACTCAACCCCATACATCTGCCTTCTTGCCATATCCTATGATGCCCTGACCAATTAGGAAACTATCCATTTGCGCTTTGAGTATACCCATGGTTTTGGCCTCCACCGCAGTCTGCGGCAGAGCATTCCACAGATTCACCACTCTGGCTAAAAAAGATCCTCCTTACCCCTGTTCTAAAGGTTTGTCCCCCAATCTTGAGGCTATGCTGTCTAGTTATAGATACCCCCACCATAGGAAACATCCTCTTCGCATTCACCTTATCTAGTTCTTTCAACATTTGGTAGGTTTCAATGGGATCCCCACCCCGTATTCTTCTAAATTTCAGTGAGTACAGGCCCAAAGCTGCCAAACACTCCTCATATGATAACCCCTTCATTCCCAGAATCATCCTCATGAACATCCCCTGGACTATCTCCAATGACAACACATCCTTTCTGAGACATGGGGCCCAAAACTGTTGACAATACTCCAAGTACAGCCTGTCTAGTGTGTTATAAAGCTTCAGCCTTTTATCCTTGCTTTTATATTCTATTGCTCTTGAAATAAATGCCAACATTGCATTCTTTACCACAGACTCCACCAGTAAATTAACCTTCTGAGAGTCTTGCACGAAGACTCCAAAATCCCTCTGCACCTCTAGATGTTAGAATTTTCTCCCCATTTAGATAATAATCTGCACTTTTGTTCCTTTTGCCAAATTGCAATATCATACATTTCCCAAAACTGTATTTCATTTGCCACTTCTTTGCCCATTCTTCCAATTTAATAAGTTCTAAGGTAATCACTTTGCTTCCTCAGCACGATCTACCCCTCCACCTATCTTTGTATCATCTGCAAACTTTGCTACAAAGCCATCAATTCCATTATCTAAATCATTGACAAACAATGTGAAAAGTAGTGGTCTCAATACTGACCCGAGGAACACCACCAGTCACCAACAGCCAACCAGAAAAGGCCCCTTTTCTTCCCATTCACTACCTCCTGCCTGTCAGCTTTTTCTCTATCCTTTGAACTCAATGGAACAGCAGAAACCAAGACAGTTTGGTACCAGCAGCGTCACAAGAGTTGCCCGTCAGTGTTGAACTCAATGTAGGACTGCCTTTGGGACTCCAGCTCTGGATTTTTTCCTTAACGTTTACTCCCGAAGCCTTTCCCACAAGGCAGCAGAGGTTTTAGACCAGAGTTTTCCTTCTCCTAGATAAGCTGCCAACCACGGCTGATGAGCCCCATCTGCCTGAAGCAACTGGTTTTAAGGCATCAGTAACCCACCTTTTCCCCTTCGCCTGCCAGTGGAAATGGTTTCGCCCAGCTTAGTAACTAGGTCACACATGAAGTACAGGATCTGGACTTGGTTGTCAGAATCTATTTGAGATACACATCACTAGGAGCAGTTAGTAGGTCGTGGGAGCTTATTTCCCCTCCCACCTCCCCCGACTGTAACAATCTTAAGGAAACACAAATTATATTACAACCAATCCATTATTACAGACAGAACAACTCATTAATAACTGGCTAGACACAATACTACAGGATAAACAAGCAAGAACATCCTACCTAATAGATGCAGCCATTCCAAACGCACATAACTTACAGAAATCAGCTTGTGAAAAACACCAGAAACATGCTGAATTAACAGTGGAAATTGAAAGACTATGGAACATGAACAGGGTATACATTGTCCCAGTTGTAATATCTACAACTGGTATCATCCCAAAGTCACTGCACAATAGCATTAAACAATTCAGTCTACACAGCAATATTTATATGAATCTACAGAAAACCACAATACTAAACACTATAGGACAGACTAAGAGTGCCTAGCAATTGAGAAAAGAGTGTGTTTGGCTATCCTTGCACCTCAGGTTTTACATAGAAACATAGAAACATAGAAAATAGGTGCAGGAGTAGGCCATTCGGCCCTTCGAGCCGGCACCGCCATTTATTATGATCATGGCTGATCATCCAACTCAGAACCCAGCCTTCCCTCCATACCCCCTGACCCCTGTAGCCACAAGGGCCATATCTAACTTCCTTTTAAACATAGCTAATGAACTGGCCTCAACAGTTTGCTGTGGCAGAGAATTCCACAGATTCACCACTCTCTGTGTGAAGAAGTTTTTCCTAACCTCGGTCCTAAAAGGCTTCCCCTCTATCCTCAAACTGTGACCCCTCGTTCTAGACCTCCCCAACATCGGGAACAATCTTCCTGCATCTAGCCTGTCCAATCCCTTTAGGATCTTATACGTTTCAATCAGATCCCCCCTCAATCTTCTAAATTCCAACGAGTACAAGCCCAGTTCATCCAGTCTTTCTTCATATGAAAGACCTGCCATCCCAGGAATCAATCTGGTGAACCTTCTTTGTACTCCCTCTATGGCAAAGATGTCTTTCCTCAGATTAGGGGACCAAAACTGCACACAATACTCCAGGTGTGGTCTCACCAAGGCCTTGTACAACTGCAGTAGTACCTCCCTGCTCCTGTACTCGAATCCTCTCGCTATAAATGCCAGCATACCGTTCGCCTTTTTCACCGCCTGCTGTACCTGCATGCCCACTTTCAATGACTGGTGTATAATGACACCCAGGTCTCGTTGCACCTCCCCTTTTCCTAATCGGCCACCATTCAGATAATAATCTGTTTTCCTATTTTTGCCACCAAAGTGGATAACTTCACATTTATCCACATTAAATTGCATCTGCCATGAGTTTGCCCACTCACCCAACCTATCCAAGTCACCCTGCATCCTCTTAGCATCCTCCTCACTGCTAACACTGCCACCCAGCTTCGTGTCATCCGCAAACTTGGAGATGCTGCATTTAATTCCCTCATCCAAGTCATTAATATATATTGTAAACAACTGGGGTCCCAGCACTGAGCCTTGCGGTACCCCACTAGTCACCGCCTGCCATTCTGAAAAGGTCCCGTTTATTCCCACTCTTTGCTTCCTGTCTGCTAACCAATTCTCCACCCACACCAATACCTTACCCCCAATACCGTGTGCTTTAAGTTTGCACACTAATCTCCTATGTGGGACCTTGTCAAAAGCCTTTTGAAAATCCAAATATACCACATCCACTGGTTCTCCCCTATCCACTCTACTAGTTACATCCTCAAAAAATTCTATGAGATTCGTCAGACATGATTTTCCTTTCACAAATCCATGCTGACTTTGTCCGATCATTTCACCGCTTTCCAAATGTGCTGTTATCACATCCTTGATAACTGACTCCAGCAGTTTCCCCACCACCGACGTTAGGCTAACCGGCCTATAATTCCCCGGTCTCTCTCTCCCTCCTTTTTTAAAAAGTGGGGTTACATTAGCCACCCTCCAATCCTCAGGAACTAGTCCAGAATCTAACGAGTTTTGAAAAATTATCACTAATGCATCCACTATTTCTTGGGCCACTTCCTTAAGCACTCTGGGATGCAGACCATCTGGCCCTGGGGATTTATCTGCCTTCAATCCCTTCAATTTACCTAACACCACTTCCCTACTAACATGTATTTCGCTCAGTTCCTCCATCTCACTGGACCCTCTGTCCCTTACTATTTCTGGAAGATTATTTATGTCCTCCTTAGTGAAGACAGAACCAAAGTAATTATTCAATTGGTCTGCCATGTCCTTGCTCCCCATAATCAATTCACCTGTTTCTGTTTGCAGGGGACCTACATTTGTCTTTATCAGTCTTTTCTTTTTACATATCTATAAAAGCTTTTACAGTCCGTTTTTATGTTCTCTGCCAGTTTTCTCTCATAATCTTTTTTCCCCTTCCTAATTAAGCCCTTTGTCCTCCTCTGCTGAACTCTGAATTTCTCCCAGTCCTCAGGTGAGCCACTTTCTCTGGCTAATTTGTATGCTACTTCTTTGGAATTGATACTATCCCCAATTTCTCTTGTCAGCCACGGGTGCACTACCTTCCTTGATTTATTCTTTTGCCAAACTGGGATGAACAATTGTTGTAGTTCATCCATGCAACCTTTAAATGCCTGCCATTGCATATCCACCGTCAATCCTTGAAGTGTCATTTGCCAGTCTATCTTAGCTAATTCATGTCTCATACCTTCAAAGTTACCCCTCTTTAAGTTCAGAACCTTTGTTTCTGAATTAACTACGTCACTCTCCATGTTAATGAAGAATTCCACCATATTATGGTCACTCTTACCCAAGGGGCCTCTCACGACAAGATCGCTAATTAACCCTTCCTCATTGCTCAAAACCCAGTCCAGAATAGCCTGCTCTCTAGTCGGTTCCTCGACATGTTGGTTCAAAAAACCATCCCGCATACATTCCAAGAAATCCTCTTCCTCAGCACCTTTACCAATTTGGTTCACCCAGTCTACATGTAGATTGAAGTCACCCATTATAACTGCTGTTCCTTTATTGCACACATTTCTAATTTCCTGTTTAATACCATCTCCGACCTCACTACTACTGTTAGGTGGCCTGTACACAACTCCCACCAGCGTCTTCTGCCCCTTAGTGTTACGCAGCTCTACCCATATCGATTCCACATCTTCCCGGCTTATGTCCTTCCTTTCTATTGCGCTAATCTCTTTTTTAACCAGCAACGCCACCCCACCTCCCCTTCCTTCGTGTCTATCCCTCCTGAATATTGAATATCCCTGAACGTTGAGCTCCCATCCCTGGTCACCCTGGAGCCATGTCTCTGTGATCCCAACTATATCATAATCATTAATAACAATCTGCACTTTCAATTCATCCACCTTATTACGAATGCTCCTTGCATTGACACATAAAGCCTTCAGGCACTCTTTTACAACTCTCTTAGCCCTTTTTAATGCTTGCCCTGGATTTGTCGGCCTGCCACTTTTACTTTTCCCCTTTGTACTTTTTGCTTCTACGCTCACTTTACACCCCTCTGTCTCTCTGCACTGGTTCCCATCCCTCTGTTGTGAACTAACCTCCTCACACCTAGCCGCTTTAATTTGATTCCCACCCCCCAACCATTCTAGTTTAAAGTCACCTCAGTAGCCCCCGCTAATCTCCCTGCCAGGATGCTTGAGCAGAGAAAAAAAACAAAATAAGCAATAAGAATCAATAACCTGAGATGAAGAGTCCTTGAAAGTGAGTCCATGATAAGATTAACCTCCATTAATCCATCGTATTCAGTCACAGAATTATCTCAGTGGACCTCAGACCACTATGCATGTACCTTGGGTTTTAACAGATTGAGCTGCAAAAGTATTACAAATAATAATAATAACTTAATTACTGAGCACTTTTCATACAGACATTGTAGTTCAAAGGGCTTCATAATGGGATAAAGAGCAAGTATGAAAATAAAAGACAAAACGATGTTGGTTAAAAGCAAGGTTAAATAAATCGGTTTTGAGCTGATGCTTAAAAGTGTCGAGTGAGACTGCATCTCATACTGAGGTCCACAGTTTAGGACCGTAGCTCAAAAAAGCTGACATGCCAATTTTTGATCACTTCTCAATACATTACTCCTCTACGTTTGCATTTGGATGTTTCCTGTACTCCTGCTCAGGAGACTGAGGATTTCAATCTGCATTAATAATAGCATATAATTGTAAGTTTTTGTATCAGTATGCTGTGTGCCTTTATGTTGCCAAAAAGAAGATGGAGAACAACTTGCCTGTGTGTCAACTTCAAAGGCTTCTCCAAATCTTACACTGATTTCAAAAGACTGTAAGCCATAAGACTGGAATGCTTGAAACAATTTTGATTAGAATCCTTCCTTTCTGAAATGATCAGCTCAGTCCAGGAACAATCATGACTTCTGACGGATGTTGAGACCCATTGTTGTATCTGCTTCATATCCACAGCACAGCATCCACTCAGAGAGCCATTATCGCCAGGATAGCTGACCAAACATTCTCAGGGGATCCCTCTGCGATTAAAGGGATCAAATGCAGAAAGAATCCCTAGGTTCCGTGTGCTGCACGCTTAGCTGTCTCCTGGCTTTACTTGGCAGTGAACAGAAAGATGCACCAAATCCTAAAGGAGCAGCCTTTCAATCCTGCCTACTCCTGGACTGCTGACAACTCCATTGGGATAGGTTCTGCTCTTTTTAACCATCGCCAAAAGCAAAAGTTTAAAGGCAGATGAAATTAATGCCATGTCAGTTTAAAGGCAGATGAAATTAATGTCATGAATTTTTGGCTTATAATGTTGACTTGTATTGTTCTGAATTTTGAATCCTTAATTATCACAAACTGCTAGACTCTCTACATCTCAATTCTGCACCATCCACAGCAAAACCCTACACTGTATTTTCTGGTAACTCATTTATTCACTCCCTACAGGCACAACCTCAGAGTACAGGGACGTTTTTTTAGAACAGAGAGGAGGAGGAATTTCTTTAGCCCACCGGGTGCTGAATCTGTGGAATTCACTGCCACAGGTATTATGCTTTGTAACTTCAAAACATTAAACTAATTCAAACGAAGACACAGGAGTCCGAAATGCAGGTCTGCATCACACGGTAGTGTGATGACATATATATCTCACATATATATACATATAACCAGTAATTAATTGTTTAAATAAAGAAAAGTGCTTAATCAAACAATATATATACAAGATTACACAAGTGTTTCTGAAATATTAAATACACAACATCAGATATGGAGGCCAGGTCATTTGATATTATAGGATAGAACATAGAACATAGAATAGTACAGCACAGTACAGGCCCTTCAGCCCACAATGTTGTGCCCACCCTCAAATCCTGCCTCCCATATAAGCCCCCACCTTAGATTCCTCCATATACCTGTCTAGTAGTCTCTTAAACTTCACTAGTGTATCTGCCTCCACCACTGACTCAGGCAGTGCATTCCACGCACCAACCCCACTCTCTGAGTAAAACACCTTCCTCTAATATCCCCCTTGAACTTCCCACCCCTTACCTTAAAGTCATGTCCTCTTGTATTGAGCAGTAGTGCCCTAGGGAAAAGGGGCTGGCTATCCACTCTATCTATTTCTCTTATTATCTTGTACACCTCTATCATGTCTCCTCTCATCCTCCTTCTCTCCAAAGAGTAAAGCCCTAGCTCCCTTAATCTCTGATCATAATGCATGCTTTCTAAACCAGGCAGCATCCTGGTAAATCTCCTCTGTACCCTTTCCAATGCTTCCACATCCTTCCTATAGTGAGGTGACCAGAAATGGACACAATACTCCAAGTGTGGCCTAACCAGAGTTTTATAGAGCTGCATCATTACATCGCGACTCTTAAACTCTATCCCTCGACTTATGAAAGCTAACACCCCATAAGCTTTCTTAACTTCCCTATCCACCTGTGAGGCAACTTTCAGGGATCTGTGGACATGTACCCCGAGATCCCTCTGCTCCTCCACACTACCAAGTATCCTGCCATTTACTTTGTACTCTGCCTTGGAGTTTGTCCTTCCAAAGTGTACCACCTCACACTTCTCCGGGTTGAACTCCATCTGCCACTTCTGCATCCTATCAATGTCTCTCTGCAATCTTTGACAATCCTCTACACTATCTACAACACCACCAACCTTTGTGTCGTCTGCAAAATTGCCAACCCACCCTTCTACCCCCACATCCAGGTCGTTAATAAAAATCACGAAAAGTAGAGGTCCCAGAGCAGATCCTTGTGGGACACCACTAGTCACAACCCTCCAATCTGAATGTACTCCCTCCACCACCACCCTCTGCCTTCTGCAGGCAAGCCAATTCTGAATCCACCTGGCCAAACCTCCCTGGATCCCATGCCTTCTAACTTTCTGAATAAGCCTACCGTGTGGAGCCTTGTCAAATGCCTTACTAAAATCCATATAGATCACATCCACTGCACTACCCTCATCTATATGCCTGGTCACCTCCTCAAAGAACTCTATCAGGCTTGTTAGACACGATCTGCCCTTCAGAAAGCCATGCTGACTGTCCCTGATTAGACCATGATTCTCTAAATGCCTATAGATCCTATCTCTAAGAATCTTTTCCAACAGCTTTCCCACCACAGACGTAAGGCTCACTGGTCTATAATTACCCGGACTATCCCTACTACCTTTTTTGAACAAGGGGACAACATTTGCCTCCCTCCAATCCTCCGGTATCATTCCCGTGGACAACAAGGACATAAAGATCCTAGCCAGAGGCTCAGCAATCTCTTCTCTCGCCTCGTGGAGCAGCCTGGGGAATATTCTGTCAGGCCCCGGGGACTTATCTGTCCTAATGTATTTTAACAACTCCAACACCTCCTCTCCCTTAATATCAGCATGCTCCAGAACATCAACCTCACTCATATTGTCCTCATAGAAACATAGAAACATAGAAAATAGGTGCAGGAGTAGGCCATTCGGCCCTTCGAGCCTGCACCGCCATTTATTATGATCATGGCTGATCATCCAACTCAGAACCCAGCCTTCCCTCCATACCCCCTGACCCCTGTAGCCACAAGGGCCATATCTAACTTCCTTTTAAACATAGCTAATGAACTGGCCTCAACAGTTTGCTGTGGCAGAGAATTCCACAGATTCACCACTCTCTGTGTGAAGAAGTTTTTCCTAACCTCGGTCCTAAAAGGCTTCCCCTCTATCCTCAAACTGTGACCCCTCGTTCTAGACCTCCCCAACATCGGGAACAATCTTCCTGCATCTAGCCTGTCCAATCCCTTTAGGATCTTATACGTTTCAATCAGATCCCCCCTCAATCTTCTAAATTCCAACGAGTACAAGCCCAGTTCATCCAGCCTTTCTTCATATGAAAGACCTGCCATCCCAGGAATCAATCTGGTGAACCTTCTTTGTACTCCCTCTATGGCAAAGATGTCTTTCCTCAGATTAGGGGACCAAAACTGCACACAATACTCCAGGTGTGGTCTCACCAAGGCCTTGTACAACTGCAGTAGTACCTCCCTGCTCCTGTACTCGAATCCTCTCGCTATAAATGCCAGCATACCGTTTGCCTTTTTCACCGCCTGCTGTACCTGCATGCCCACTTTCAATGACTGGTGTATAATGACACCCAGGTCTCGTTGCACCTCCCCTTTTCCTAATCGGCCACCATTCAGATAATAATCTGTTTTCCTATTTTTGCCACCAAAGTGGATAACTTCACATTTATCCACATTAAATTGCATCTGCCATGAGTTTGCCCACTCACCCAACCTATCCAAGTCACCCTGCATCCTCTTAGCATCCTCCTCATCATCATCAAGTTCCCTCTCATTGGTGAATACTGAAGAGAAGTATTCATTGAGGACCTCGCTCACTTCCACAGCCTCCAGGCACATCTTCCCACCTTTATCTCTAATCGGTCCTACCTTCACTCCTGTCATCCTTTTTTTCTTCACATAATTGAAGAATGCCTTGGGGTTTTCCAAGGATGGAGGTTGATAGGTTCTTGCTTAGTCAGAGTGTCAAAGGTTACAGGGAAAAGCGGGAGAATGGGTTTGAGAATAAATAAACCATGATGGAATAACGATGTGCCAAATAGCCTAATTCTGCTCCTTTGTCTTAGTGTCTTATCTGTCCTTCACTCAGATTGGCAAAAGTGTAGCTTTTCAAAAAATTAATCAATCAATAATTTCTCCAAGCACAAAAGCAGGTTATCTTGATTGTTACTTCAGCTAAGAAACAAAGCTAGAACTAAAACAAAAGAAATGAGTCATAGCATAATTATTTTTAAGATACAAGAACAAGAGTGAAAGAATATAATTAGTGTCATTTTGACAGTAAATAGATTACTGTCTTGCAAAATGCACTAACAATTAAATTATTGTCAATGGAAAATTGTGAATAATGTCAGATATGACATGCTAATAAGTTATGGCAGTAAGCAGAGGAGGAAATGCATTATTGATATGGCCATGGTAGCTGGTATTCATTCTGTTATGACATGGAGACAATTTAGATATTATATCTATTTTGTTAATTATTTGTAACAGAATCCGAATCAGGTTTAACTTCTCTAGCATATGTCCTGAAATTTGTTTTGTGGTAGCAATACATTGCAATACATAATAATAAGAAAAAAACTATAAGTTACAATAAAAATATATGGTTTTAATTAAGTAAGCAGTGCAAAAAGAGAGCAAAACACAGTGACGTAGTGGTCATGGGTTCATTGTCTATTTAGAGATCTGATAGCAGAGGGGAAAAAGCTGTTTCTGAAATATTGAAATACTGTTTCTTTAGGCTCTTGTACCTCATCCTTGATGGTAGCAATGAGAAGAGGACATGTTCTGAGTGAAGGGGGTCCGTGATTACAGATTCGGCCATTTTGAGCTATCGCCTTTTGATGATGCCCTCGATGCCTGGGGAGGGATGGAGCTCCCCGTGCTCCCCATGGTGGAGCTGTTTGAGCCTGCAGCTTCATGCAGCTTTCTATGATCTGCGCAGTGGCCTCTTCGCTCCAGACATTTGCATAGGTCTAACTTTCCAGATGTTTTCTGGATTATCACCTGCTCTCTTTTTGTTCTCACTTGTTCATTCCTCATTTGTCAGGGCATAGTAGTGTAGTGAGAATGGCTTTAGCTGCAGTGTATTATACTGCGTGTAGGATGTAGGATAAACAAATCTACCCCAGGTGCATTCAGCTGCAGCTCCTGAGAGAATGTATTAAGTATCTTCAACCCATACGGGAGAATGAGGAGGTGATAGACAGGAGCCACAGGGAGGTAGTCACCCCTAGGTTGAAGGAGACAGGTAACTGGGTGACTGTCAGGAGTAAGAGAGGAAATGCACAGCCAGGGCAGAGTACACCTGAGGCTGTTCCCTTCAATAATAAGTATATAACTTTAGATACTGCTGAGGGGAACAACCTACCTGGAGGAAGCCAGGTGTCCAGGTTTTGCCACTAAGTCTGGTGCTGTGGCTCAGAAAAGCAGAGCGCTGAGGAGAACTGCAGTGCTGATAGGAGACTAATAGTCAGAGGAATGAAGATGAGTTTCTGTGGGCACGATAGAGATGCCTGGACTGTATGTTGCCTCCCTGGTGCTAAGGTCAGGGATATCTTATATCGGGTCCCTGACACTCTCAAGGGCAAGTGCGAGCAGCCAGAAGTCTCGGTAGACACCAATAAGATAGGTAGACAAGGTGAGGAGGTCCTGAAGAGAGAATTTAGGAAGCTAGGTGGAAAGCAGAAAAACAGGATGCCCAGGGTATTAATCTCTGGATTCTTGCCTGTGCCACAGGCCATTTAGGATAAGTATAGAATGATTTGACAGATGAATGTGTGGCTGAGAAACTGGTGCAATCTTAATGCCTGTGCTTATATCACATCCAAACATTTTAAATTTAGAGATGAAGTTGATCCATAAGCCACACTGCCATAATAAAGAACAGATCTAATAAACAAATATAAATGCTCAACAAAGATTTTTGTGTAGCTCCCCAAGGATATTTAATACTATTTTACATTTATCAATTATTTTACTGATATGCTACTTCCATGTCAGCTTATTATCCAGCCACATGCTGGGAAATCTTACCATTGACACTTCTTCAAGAATTTGAACAGATAATTTCAAATTAAGTACAGTTCTAAAATGCATAACTTGCATTTTAGCTATTGAAAGCTCAAAATCCCATCTATTTGCCTACTGTTTGGCCTTATTAATAGCTAATTGCATCCTATGTACAATTAGATTAAAATTTCTACCTCTATTCCATAAAGCTCCATCATCTGCAAAAAAGTGATTTACCCACCCCAGTACCTGTCTCAGAGAAAAGATTGTTAATCAATATTAAATAATAAAGGCCTACAAACGCAGCTTTATGGGGTCCCATCTCTACCTCATAGAAGCCTTATACCTTACCTACCCCTCTCTGCCAAAACCATCCAAATAAAAAAAAACACTGAAAAAATTATATAGCCTTCCTCTCACTCCTAATTTCCATAATTTAGTCAAAAGACCTTCCCTACATAACATGTCATATGCTTTTTCAATATCATAAACTACTGCTATTACTTCTTTAGGTACCTGTGCCTTGCTAATATTGTCTCTCAAACATAAAACTGAATTCAATCTCATTCTACCCTTCCAAAATCCACTCCAATAAAATGCTATTTCACCTCTCTTTTCCAAAATATGATTCAACTACTCTATTACCATACACTCCATAACTTTACACAAATAGGACAGCAATGTTATTGGTCTGTAACTAAAAGGATCCAACAGGGAATCCCAGGTTTTAGAATAAGCACTTCTAGTGCCATTTTGCATGAGGAAGGAAGATGGCTTAAACTCCAAATATTATTCAAAAATTTTAATATTATCTCAAGAGAGCTGTCACCCATATGTTCAAACATATAATAGCACATATCATCCTTTCCTGAAGCCATCTGACCTGAATGCCAAGTCCTCAGACACACCTCCACAAGTGAGCGGGGCTTGGGTGGGGCTTAAAGCTTGATCCTGACTGGCTGGCTCAATTGCCTATTCCATATTGATTAGTTTGAATGGACCTTGTTCCGATTGGTCAATATTTTAGGCCCAGCCCACTCCATTTTTTTTAAAGGCAGTTGGCAACCAGTTTTTCAGTGCATTACTGCCACCTGCTAGACTTGTGGTGTTCCAATCAAATATGTCCTGGAGTTGTCTACTTTAGACAATCTAGTTCAGCATGCAGTTCTCTATTAGCATCACCCTGTAGTTGCAATTCTTCATGAATGCTTAATGCTGTCATTAGATAATGCCACAAACTGCCATTCTTCCCTAATCCCATCTCTCTTTCGGAATATGTGGCCCCTTATTGACCAAACAGAACAAGCCAATTCCAATTAACTAATCAGGACTAGATGATTCAGATCCAACCAATCAGAGTCAAGCATTAAACCCCACCCTTGCCCTGCTCACTCAGGAAGGTATATAAGAGGTTTCTGTAAGAGGACTTGTCATTTGGACTCAGTGATTATGTTAGAGACTGAAATAAGGAAGGCCCAGGCAAATAGAGAGTCAGTAGTGGCAGTGTTCTTTGACATTGAAAAAGCCTATGATATGATGTGCAAGGAAGGATTATTAATTAAACTGCACAAGATGGGGGTTGGTGGGAGAGTTTTTAATTGGATTAAAGATTTTTTGTTTGGTAGAAAAATTCAAGTTCGGATTGGATCAGAATTATCAAAACAGTACATAGTGGAAAATGGCACACCTCAAGGTAGTGTGATTAGCCAATTACTTTTCATGATTATGATCAATGATGTCTTCACAAAGGTACCAGTGGATATAGGTAGGTCACTGTTTGCGGATGATGGGGCCTTGTGGAAAAGAGGCAGGAACATGGACTATATAATCAGGAAACTACAAGAAGCAATTGATGAAGTGATGGACTGCGGTTATGATTGGGGATGTAGATTTTCAGTAGATAAAACTCAAACTGTATTTTTTACCAGGAAAAGGGTTGAGGTAGGGAAGAAGTTAAGGATGTATGGGGTTGAATTAGAAAGGGTTGCATCATTTAAATTTCTGGGAGTTATATTTGATTCACGATTAACATGGGCAGACCATATCAGGAAAGTTGAGGAGAAATGTAAAAAAGTAATAAATGTGATGAGATGTTTGACTGGTAGGGAATGGGGAGCAAGTTGTTCAGCTTTGAAGAGAATGTATGTGGCTTTAGTAAGATCTGTATTGGATTATGGAAATGTAGTATATGGATCAGCAGCTAGGTCTCTTATAAGGAAACTGGATGTGATTCAGGCTCAGGCCTTGAGAGTGTGCAGTGGGGCTTTTAAAATGTCACCAGTGTCAGTCCTACAGGTAGAAATGGGAATAATGCCTTTGGAACTAAGAAGGATGCAACTGATGGCAAACTACTGGGCTAACTTGCAGGGGCACAATGATTTTCACCCTACTAAAGGAGTGTTGCAGGAGTGCTGGGAAAATGGGAGGTTTCAGAGGGATACCTTTAGTCGGGCAGGGAATGATATCACGAAAGAATGTGGAGTGTTTGATCTGAGGATAAGTCCTTCAGTAGTTTATCCGGTTGTAGCTCCATGGAAGCTTGTATGGCCTGACATAGACTGGCATTTGTTAGAGGTAAAAAGGAAAGAAAGATATAAAACAGATTTGGTAAATGCATTTAACTGTCATGTGATGGAAAAGTATAGTGATTATACTCACATTTATACAGATGGTGCGAAGGAACCTGAAACAGGAGTGACAGGGTTTGGGGTGGTAATACCAGCAAAAGAAATTGGAATCAGCAGAAGAACATCTAATAAGTTAGGGGTGTTTACAGTGGAGATGCTGGCAGTGTTGGTTGCGTTGCAATGGGTGCAGAAAGCCAGACCATCCAAAGCATTGATATGTTCAGATTCATCCTCAGTTCTAGCAAGTTTAAGGTCTTTTCACACAAACAGTTGGCAAGATGTACTTTATGAAGTCCTTCAGTTAGTTATAAGAATTGCAAATCAGGGAGGTCAGGTAAAATTTCCATGGGTTCCAGCACATGTAGGGGTGAAGGGGAATGAGAGGGTGGATGAGTTGGCAAAGAGGGCGTTAAAGAAAGAAAATGTGGAAATGCACATTAGTATCAGTAAAGCAGAGGTTAAGTGTGTAATCTGGGAAAAAGTCAACCGAATATGGCAAGAAAGATGAGACAGGGAGGGGAAAGGGAGGCATTTATATCAAATACAAAAGAGTATTGCAGTTACTAGGGTAGGTAATGGAAACAGAAGAGAGGAAATTGTGTGGACTAGGTTAAGGCTGGGGCACTGTGCATTAAACAAAACATTGAAAATGATAGGGAAACACCAGACAGGATTGTGTGAGGAATGTCAGGAAGAGGAGTCAGTAGAACATGTAGTTCTGAGTTGCAGGAAGTATGGGATACAGAGAGAGATGATGAGAAATAAATTAAGGGAGTTGGGGATGCAGGAATTCACATTAAAAGGGTTGCTGGGCATGGGTGAGAGAGCACAAGTCCGGGTATTTTTAGCGTTTTTAAGGGGTACAGGGGTTTTTTATAGAATATGACGAATAAACAGGAATAGGATACTAGGATGGTCAAAGATGGGAGGGTGAAGTGTAGGTGTGTGTGTGAAGGGATTTAGAATGTATGTCTAGTGCACATTCTGGAGCAGAGGGTGGCGGTAATGTACCATTAAGCTGGATGCCAACCGCCGTAAAACAAGATACAGACAGACAGGACTTGTCATTCCATCCTACAAAAAAGGGTGTTGCAGACATGCTGGGAGAAGGAGAGGACACAAAACGAAAGTTTTGGCTGGACAGGAGAGCAAACAGCAAAAGATATGGGTGTATACGATAAAGAGTTTTGTCCAAGTGTGGTGTGGCCTGTCAGACCTTTCTGGGTATTAGAAAATCCCTCTGTAGATTTGAAATTGCTTAAGATTAAACACAGTAGTAAGCTGGCTGATATACTCAGTGAATATCATAGTTATAGGGAATGTAAGTATAAAGACATACAGATTTTTACTGATGGATCAAAGGATCCAGAAACAGGTGCAACAGGGTCTGCAATTGTTGTGCCAAGTTATCAAGAGGAAATTAGCAAGAGAACACCTGATTGCTTGAGTGTATATGCAGTTGAAATGTTTGCCATATTGTTAACAGTAGAATGGAGTGAGCAGTTTGATTGTAATAATATTGTGATATGTAACGATTCTGTGTCGGCCCTTGCAAGCATTAAGCCGGCTACAGCTAGAGGTCACCAGGATCTGCTTTATGAAATCCAGTTTGTAAATTCAAGACTGGCTAGACAAGGGCAAAAATATCACATTTATGTGGGTTCCAGTACATTCGGATATTATGGGAAATGAGACAGCAGAGAGGCTGGCAAAAGCAGCAGTCAAAAAAGGATCTATACAGGTCAATATTAAACTATCAAAATCAGAGGGGAAGAGCATAGCGTGGAGAAGGATAAATCAACAGTGGCAGTAGCTTTGGGATAGAGCAATAAAAGGAAGACATTTACATTCAATTCAGAGCAGAGTAGATATAGGAAGAAGTAGGGGAGTAAAGCGGAAGGAGAAAGTAATTATAAGTAGACTGAGAATTGGGCACAGCAACCTTAATGGTTCTCTGGCCATCATAAATAAGCATCCAACAGGTTTTTGCGATCTATGTCAGGAGACTGAAACAGTAGAGCATATCCTTATTTTATGCCAGAAATTTGCACAGGAAAGGCAACAAATGTTACAACAGTTACACAAAATAGGACTGGTAGAGAACAGCGTTAAAGGTTTATTGGAATGTGGGGAGAGTGATCAGGGGAGGAAATGGTTGTTTAGTTTTTTAAGGGTGACGGGACTGGAAAGACGACTTTAAAGCAAATGGACAATGAGGGACAATAAATCCTGTAGATGGCAGTAATGCAACAGTGTGGATGCCAACTGCCGTCAAAACTCAAAAAAGGAGAAGAAAGACTTGGCATTTGACCAATTTGTGCTGGAGGAAGATGGTTTGAAATGCTGCAAGCAGTATCTGTAAGTATGTGACTGAAAGGGCTAAAGGATAGTATGAATAGATTTGATAACCAGTTGTAAAGCTTCTGTAGTCAGTCAACAGGATAAGTTGTAATGTAAAAGGTGAATACAGGACTGAAAGTGGTATATTTAAATCTGTTCATTATATGGAATTAGGTAGATGAACTTGTAGCACAGTTACCGATCGGCATATATGATGTTTTAGGGAATATCACTAAGTCATTGCTGAAAGAAAATTATAGCTGGAAGCTTAAGGAAACACATTGTTTCGAAAGGAGAGGAAGGTAGGCAGAGGGGGTGGTGTTGCTCAGTTGGTAAAAATGAAATCAAATCATTCGAAAGAGGTGACATAGGGTCAGAGGATGTTGAATCATTGTGGAAAGAGCAAAGGAACTGCAAGGGTAAGAAGACCCTGATGGGAGTTATATACAGACCTCCAAATAGTAGTAGAGATGTAGTCTACCCGTGACAATGGGAGATAGAAAGTGCATACCAAAAGAGCAATGCTACGATAATCATGGGGCTTTCAAAATGCAGTCAGCTTGGAAAAATCTGGTTGGTTCTGGATCCCAAGAGGAGGAATTTCTAGAATGCATATGAGATGGCTTTTCTAGAGCAGCTCACTGTTCCCACCAGAGGACCAGCTATTCTGTACTGAGAGTTGTGCAATGAACATGAATTGATTAGTGACCTTAAGAAAAGAAAACTGTTAGTGGAGAGTGATCTTAATATTTTAAGGAATTAAAATTTTAGGGAATTCACACTAAAATTTGAGAACACGCTAAAGTCAAATGTCAGGTTTAGATAGATAGATATATCGATCCCAGAGGAAGTTAGTGTCACAGTAGCATTACAAGTGCATGGATATACAAGTATTAGAAGAGAAGTAAGTAAGAAAAAATGTTACCTCAAGCAGTCTAAAAGGAGGGTCATCACATCCCCAGCTATAGGTAGACTCATTATAGAATCTAATGGCCAAGAATGACTTCACATAGCACTCTTTGGAGCAGTACAGTTGTCTTAGTTTATTACTAAAAGTGCTCCTCGCTTCAGCCAAGGTGTTATGCAGTGGGTGAGAAACATTGTCCAGAATTGCCAGGATTTTCCGTAGGGTCCTTTGATCTACCAGTCTCCAATGTGTCCAGTTTGACTCCTGTAACAGAGGTAGCCTTTCTAATCAGTTTATTGAGCCTGTTGGCATCACCCGTGTTGATGACATTGCCCCAGCACACCACCCACCACCACATAGAAGGTTGTAATGGTGACAACAGACTGGTAGAACATGTGAAGGAGAGGCATGCTTGTTCCAAAGGACCGAGGGGTCACAGTTTGAGGATAAAGGGGAAGCCTTTTAGAACTGAGATTAGAAAAAACTTCTTCACACAGACAGTGGTGAATCTGTGGAATTCTCTGCCACAGGAAACAGTTGAGGTCAGTTCATTGGCTATATTTAAGAGGGAGTTAGATATGGCCCTTGTGGCTAAAGGGATCAGGGGGTATGAAGGGAAGGCAGGTACAAGGTTCTGAGTTGGATGATCAGCCATGATCATACTGAATGGCGGTGCAGGCTCAAAGGGCCGAATGGCCTACTCCTGCATCTATTTTCTATGTTTCTATGACCACAGGAAGTAGATGCAACTCTGGCCCTTGTGGACAGCCTCTGTGTTGGTATTCCACTCAAGTCTGTCATCCATGTGTACCTCCAGTATTGGTAGGTCCTCTCCACATCCATGTCCTCACCATCAATATTAACAGGGAACAGTGCAGGCTTAGTTTTCCTAAGGTCCATCATCATCTCCTCTGTCTTACTGATGTTGAGCTGCAGACAATTCAGCTTGCACCATTTGACAAATTTGTCCACCTGGGCCCTGTATTCATCCTCCGCTCCTCCCTGTATGCACCCAACTATTGCTGAGTCATCAAAGAATATCATCAGAAGACATGACTCAGTTATATTTAAAGTGGAGGATCAGCAAGATCTTGGGGTCTGTGTCCATAGGACACACAAAGCTGCTACACAGGTTGACAGTGGTGTTAAGAAGGTGTATGCTGTGTTGGCTTCCTCAACTGTTGGATTGAGTTCAAGAGCCATGAGGTAATGTTACAGCTATATAATACTTGAGTTAGAACCCACATGGAGTACTGCTTAGTTCTGATCACCTCATTACAGGAAGGATGTGGATACTACAGAGAGAATGCAGAAGAGATTTACGAGGATGTTGCCTGGATTGGAGAGCGTGCCTTATGAGTGAACCCGGCTTTTTCTCTTTGGAGCGACGAAGGATGAGAGGTGGCCTGATCGAGGTGTATAAGATGGCATTGTTCAAGTGGTTAGCCAAAGGCTTTTTCCCAGGGCTGAAATGGCTAACATGAGGGGGCTTAATTTTAAGGCACTTGGAAGGAGGTATCAGCGGCACGTCAGAGGTAAACTTTTCAGAGTGGTGGGTGCGTGGAATGCTCTGCCAGCGATAGTGCTAGAGGCAGATACAATAGGGTCGTGTAAGAGCCTCTTAGATAGGTACATGGAGATTAGAAAAATAGAGGTCTATGCAGCAGGAAAATTCTAGCCTGCTTCCAGAGTAGGTTACATGATCAGCACAACTTTGTGGGCCGAAGGACCTGTAATGTGCTGTAGATTTCTATGTATCTATCTTTCTAAGGTCTGCAGTATACAGGGAAAACAGGAAAGGAGCCACCACAGTCCCCTGTGGGGCCCCAGTGCTGCTTATAGCCATATCTGACACACAGCTCTGAAGCTGCACAAAGTGTGGTCTGCCAGAGCTGCTTCCTCGGCAATGAGAGTTGTGTGGTATTGAAGGCACTTGAGAAATCACAATCCTCACAGTGCTTATCCAAATGGGAACAGGCTCTGTTCAGCAGATAGATGACAGCATCATCGACTCCAATGTTCTCCTGGTAGGCAAACTGCAGGGGATCAATGGTTGATCTGACCAGGGGTCGGAGGTGAGCCAGGACCTGCCTCTCAAGTCTTCATGATGTGTGAGGTCAGTCTCACTGGACGGTAGTCATTCAGGACTTTTGGGTACTGCTTGGGTACTGGGACCACACATTATGCTTTCCACACGGTTGAGACCCTTTCCATGCCGAATCTCAGATTGAAATTTTGCTGGAGAACGGCACACAGCTGCTCAGCACACCACTTCAGGATCTTGGGGTTCACTTCATCCAGTTAATGCTTTGCCATGTCTGAGTTATCCAGAACCCTTCTCACCTGCTCAGCCGTGAAGGTGAGTCCATGATGACTGGGGAGTTGGTGGAAGGTGAAGGCTGGGAGAGGTGAAGATCGGGGCGATAGCAGTTAGTATGTGGGAGGTGTGGATGGTAGATGCAGTGGAATAAAGGGAATTACAGAGGCACTGGAGAGGGGCTGGCCAAACGTGATTGGGAAATAACACTTGGAAAAGTAGAACTGATTGGAAAGAACACAGCAATAGCTGGAATCTCTGGAAGCAATTCGGAAGGCACAGGATATATACATCCCAAAGAGGAGGAAGTATCCTAAAGGAAAGATGATACATTGTCAACTCAAACCATTATAAAAGCCAAAGAGGACATATAATAGAGTAAAAAATAATGGTAAGTTAGAGGATTGGGAAGCTTTTAAAAACCAATAGAAGGCAACTTTAAAAAAAAATCGAGAAGGTAAAAACAAGATAGAAAAATAAGTTGGCCAATAATATTAAAGAGGATGCAAAAAGTTTCTCAGATACATAAAGGGTAAAATGGAGGCAGATGTGGATATCATGAGAGAAGAGTTGGCCAGAATTGATTGGAAAAGAACTCTGGCAGGGATGACGGCAGAGCAGTTATGCTGGAATTTCTGGAAGTAACCTGGCAGGCACAAGATCTATACATCCCAATGAGAAAGTATTCTAAAGGCAAGATGCACAACTGTGGTCAACAAGAGAAGCCAAAGCCAGCATAATAGCCAAAGTGAGAGCACATAATAAAACACAGATTAGTGGGAAGTTAGAGGATTGGAAGCTTTTAAATACTAACAAAAGGTAACTTAAAATATTATTCAGAAGGTAAAGATGGAATACAAAATTAAGCGAGCCAATAGTATTAACAAAAATAACAAAAGTTTCTTCAGATATATTGAGTAAAAGAGACAAAAGTGGATATCAGGTCACTGGAAAACTATGTTGGAGAGGTGCTTATGGGGGACAAGGAAATGGCAGATGAACTGAACAAGTATTTTGCATCAGTGTTCACTGTGAAAGACACTAGCAGTATGGTAGAGTTTCCAGGTGTCAGGGGTCATGAAGTGTGTGTAGTTTCCATAAGTAGAGAGAAGGTTCTTGGGAAACTGAAAGGTCTGAAGGTAGATAGTCACCTGAGTCAGATGGTGTAAACCCCAGGGTCTGATGGATGTGGATGAAGAGATTGTGGAGGCATTGGTAATGATCTTTCAAGAATCACTGGATTCTGGATTAGTTCCAGAAGAATGGAAAATTGCAAATGTCACGCACTCTTCAAGAAGGGAGAGAGGCAGAAGAAAGGAAATTATAGGCCAGTTAGTCTAACCTCAGCGGCTGGGAAGATGTTGGAATCAATTGTTAAGGATAGGGTTTCAGGGTACTTGGAGGCACATGATAAAATAGGCCGTAGTCAGCATGGATTCCTCAAGGGAAAATGTTGCCTGACAAATCTGTAGAAATTCTTTGAAGAAATAACAAACAGGATAGACAAAGGAAAATTGGTTAATGTTGTGTCCTTGGATTTTCAGAAGGCCTTTGAAAAGGTGCCACACATGAAGCTGCTTAACAAACTATGAGCCTATGGCATTACAGGAAAGAATCTCGAATGAATAATACTGTGGTTGATTGGCAGGAGGCAAACAGAAGGAATAAATGGAGCCTTTTCTGGTTGGCAACTGGTGACTAGTGGTGTTCCATAGGGTCTGTGTTGGACTAATTCTTTTTAGATTATATGGCAATGACTTGGATGACAGAATTAATGGCTTTGTTGCAAAGTTTGTGGTGATACAAAGATGGTCGGAGAGCCATGTAATTTCGAGGAAGTGGAAAGGCTACAAAAGGAATTGTACAGATTAGGTAAATGTGCAAAGAAGTGGCAGATGGGATATAGTGCTGAGAAGTGTATGGTCATGCACTTTGACAGAAGAATTGAAAGGGTTGACTATTTGCTAAATGGAGAGAAAATACAAAAATGTGAGTCATAAAGGGACTTGGGGGTCCTTGTGCAATTTTCCCTGGAAGCTAATTGGTAGGTTGACTCTGTTGTGAGAGAGGAAAATATGATGTAAGCATTCATTTCAAGACGACTAGCATAGTAGTCATAGTCATACTCATACTTCATTGATCCCGAGGGAAATATAAAAGCAAGGATGCAATGCTGAGACTTTATAAAGCACTGATAAACCCTCGCTTGGAGCATTGTGAGCAGTTTTGGGCCCCTTAGAAACGTTGTGCTGATACTGGAGAGAATTGAAAGGAGGTTCATGAAAACGATTCCAGGATTGAATGGTTTGTCATATAAAGAACATTTGATGGCTCTGGGCCTGTATTCACTGGAACTCAGAAGAATGAGAGAATGAGACGTGACCTAATTGAAACCTATAGAATAGCAAAAGGCCTTGATAGAGTGCATGTGGAGAAGGTTTCCTGTGGTGGGAGAATCTAGGACCACATGACACAGTTTCACAATAGAGGGGGTGTCATTTCTGAATAGAGATGAGAAGGAGTTTCTTCAGTCAGTGAGTGGTAAATCTGTGGAATTGATCAGTCTGAGACAGAGGTGATAGATTTAAGATTGGTCAGGGCCTGAAGGGATACGGGGAAAAGGCAGGAGAGTGGGACTGAAAGAAAATTGGATCAGCCATGATGAAATGTCTGAGGAGACTCAGTGGGCCAAATGGCCTATTTCTGCTCCTATATCTTAGTCTTATGGTCTTAAATGCACACTATATCTCAATTTCACTCCAAACATAGGTATACTTAAACTAATGATTTAAAACCTGAATAATTCTGGAAGAATTATACGGTATAGCCTGTAGCAAATCTCCTGATATGCTGTGGATTGTTGCATACATTGAATTATCCCATCTAGGGTGTAATTTTTCTCTCCTGAGGCCAAGCTCTGAGTCTAGCCTGAGGCCATCCAGATGGACACAATCAGTATGCAGCTCAATGTGGAAACTATTTATTAAAAACTAATCAAAGACCACAGATACAATAAATAAATGAACATATGTAGAGGGGGACCAGAGATAAGACAACTAGTCATCTGGTAAATTCTACATAAAACCTCAGAAGATGAGAATTGCTAATGTACTATGTAATACAAGTATAACTTTCAAAGGAATTGCCTATGGAGCACCTGTAGGGAGTGTATAAAATGAGTTGCCAGGAATTGTTGTGGGAGGTACTGAATACAGAATTGCAGACAGTGTAACAGTTTGTGGTAACTCAAGATTCAAGATTGTTTTAAGGCCCTGACAAGTATTATGTTCCACCTGGAGCAGATATTTCAAGAGTCAACAATCAAGATTGTTTAATCGCGAACAACAGAAAGTCTGCAGATGTTGGAAATCCAAGCAGCAAACATAAAATGCTGAAGGAACTTAGCAGGCCAGGCAGCATCTATGGAAAATAGTGAACAGTCGATGTTTTGGCCCAAGACTCATCAGGAGCAGGTTCTGCTCCCTGTTACTTTTGATGGTGAGGACCTACAAGTACTGGAGGTGCACTGGGATGACAGACCTCAGTGGAGCATCAACACAGAGACTGTGTACAAGAAGGGCCAGAGTCGCCTCGACTTCCTGAGGACTCTGAAGTTCTTTGGAGTTTGCAGGCCTCTTCCTCACATGTTCTACCACTCTGTTGATGCCAGTACAATCTTCTGTGCGGTGGTGTGCTGGGGCAATGGAATCAACTTGGGTGCTGCCAACAGGGTCAATAAACTGATTAGAAAGGCTGGCTCTGTTTTAGGAGTCAAACTGGCCACACTGGAGGCTGTGGTAAAACAAAGGATCCTGTGAAAAATCCTGGAGATACTGGACAATGTTTCTCACCCTCTGCATGCCACCTTAGCTGAAGAGAGAAGCACTTTAGTAATAGACTGCACAAGGACTCCCAAGTCCCTTAGCACTTCAGATTTTTAGATGTTCTCTCCTTTTATTTTGTCTACCAAAGCGCATGACCAATTACATACTTGCCAGGGGACAGGGAATAAAATTATCCAACATTAATTCAGTCCTAGAAGGAATATTCTGTAGTGTTCTGTCTCTGCTCCATAGGATATATGTGATAGCAATGAACAGAGAACACAGGAAATACACAATAAGGTGACAAAGGATGGGAAGTCATTTTTATGACAAAGGACTAGCAATGTAAGATTAAAGAATTATGATTTATGATTATCAGGACACGCAGTCCCCTTTTATTGCCATTTAGTAATGCGTACATTAAGAAATGATAAAATGGTTTTCCAGAATGATATCACAAAAACACATGACAAACCGACTTAAAAACTAACAAAAACCACATAATTATGACATATGACATATATATTGCAAAGCAATACTGTAATTTGATAAGAACAGACCATGGCACAGTAAATGTCTCAAAATCTCTCGAAAGTCCCATCATCTCACGCAGACGGTAAACCTCCAGCACCGCCAACTTGCTGCTGCAGCATTCTGGAAACATCCGACCACGGTCCGACTCTGAGTCCATCCGAAAAACTCCGAGCCTTCGACCACCTATTCGACACCGAGCACTTCAACCCCGGCCCCGGCACCAGGTGATACGCAAAGCCGAGGATTTGGGGCCTTCCCCTCCGAAGATTCTCGATCGCACAGTAGCAGCGGCAGTGAAACAGGCATTTCAGAAGTTACTCCAGATGTTCCTCTGCGCTTCTCACGGCTGTCTCCATCAAATCTGGATTGTGCATGGCCCCCTACTTAACACGTACGATATTCATTCGGAACAGCCGCGCGTGCTGCATCGCGCCGCCATCTTCTCCTCCCTCCATTACTCGGATTGCAGAAGTAATTTAATTGAGGGGTTTATGGATTTATTAAAGGCCTCTGTGGGATGAATAGGAAAAACATTTCCTTTAACAGTGTTACCAACATCTCGAGGAGATAGATTTAAAGGATTTGGTAAGAGAATTATAGGGAATTTGGAAAAACATTATTCATCCATCTAGAAGAGAGGGTCCATAAATCACTGAAGTTAGAAACACTCAGTACATGCAAGAGACCTAAGTGAACATGAAGTTCTGGAGACGTGAGAGAGGGTTTAACAGCTATCTCCAGTGCCCATCAAAGTTCAATGTAAATTTATTGAAGTACATATACCTCATGATATATTATCCTCAGATTTTCTTTTTGGTTTATGGTGTTTCCATACCAGACCATGATGCAACCAGTCAGGGTACTGTCCAATTTGCATCAATAAAAGTTTGCCAAAGTTTAAGATAACATGCCAATTCTGCTTAAGCTTCTAAAACAGTAGAGGCATTGCTGAGCATTCTTTGTGATGGCACTCGCTTGTCGCCTCACAACAGGTCCTCTGCTATAATAATGCCAAGTGATTTAAAGTTACCGAACCTCTATCTCTGATCCCCTAATGAGGGAATGGACCTCTGGTTTATTCCTCCTGTAGTCAACAGTCAGCTCTGTGGTTTGCTGGTGTTGACGGAGAGGTTGCTGTTGTGGCACCATTCAACCAGCTTTTCAATTCCTCTTTCGTACGCCAATTTGTCACCACCTTTGATTCAACCAACAATTGCGTTGGCAGCAAACTTAACTTGGAGTTGTACTTGACCACAGAGTCATAAGTATAAATTACAAATTTGCTCTTTATTATAGATTCAACGGCCAAATTGCCTCCCTCTCTATCATAAAGGTATTATGACTCTTGGTGGCAGGGTGGAGATACGTCTATACCAAAGGAGGTGTAAGACTCTTTCTCCCTCCACCAGCCTGCGGTCACTCTTCAGTGAGGTGTAGAACCTGCTTATCCCGATCAAGGTTACGTGAAGCCATGGGAGCAGGTGGTAGATGGTCGTATGAGCCACTGATGCATATCACAAGTCCTGGTTATGGGACCACTGACACCAGGCAGACAATCTCTGAAGGGTATTAATAATGGCTGAGGTCACCTGTCTTGTAAAGTCACTGCCCACAAGAAGCAATGGCAAACCACTTCTGTAGAAGAATTTGCCAAGAACAATCATCATCATGGGTAGACCATGATTGCCCACGTCATACGACATGACTGATAATGATGAATATTATGTCTTCGGACTTGTGAGCTGAATGACCTAATTCTGCTTCTGTGTCTTGTGTTCTAATGGATTTGTAGCTGATAGAAATAGCTGTCTCACATTTCCAGCCACATGGGCCCATCTTGATTTCTGTGTTGTTTCTGTGAAGTTTTCGTGTTCTCAATGTCACTACCTGGGTTTTCCCTGGGCACTCTGGTGTCATCCTTCTTTAGAAACAGAAAACCTACAGCACAATACAGGCCCTTCAGCCCACAGAGCTGTGCTGAACATGTTCCTGCCTTAAAACTACCTAGGCTTACTCATAGCCCTCTAGTTTTCTAAGCTCCATGTATCCATCCAGGAGTCTCTTAAAAGACCCTATTGGTTCCACCTCCACCACTGTCGTCCACAGCCCATTCCACACACTCCCACCACTCTGCGTTTTAAAAAAAAAAGCTTACCCCTGACATCTCCGTACCTTCTTACAAGCACCTTAAAACTGTGCCCTCTCGTGCTAGCCATTTCAGCCCTGGGGAGAAGCTTCTGACTATCCACACATTATTTTGTACACCTCTGAAAGGTCACCTCTCATCCTCCATCACTCGAAGGAGAAAAGGCCGAGTTCACTCAACCTATTCTCATAAGGCATGCTCCCCAATCCAGGCAACATCCTTGTAAACCTCCTCTGCACCCTTTCTATGGTTTCCATATCCTTCCTGTAGTGAGGTGACCAGAACTGAGCACAGTACTCCAAGTGGGGTCTGACCAGGGTCCTATATAGCTGCAACATTACCTCTTTGCTCTTAAATTCAATCCCACAATTGATGAAGGCCAATGCACCGTATGCCTTCTTAACCACAGAGTCAACCTGCACAGCAGCTTAGAGTGTCGTATGGACTTTCTCAGAAATATGCATGTTGTTAGGTTACGTGGCCTAGTGAGTAGGTGCTTTACAGAATAAGACCATAAAATCATAAGACATAGGAGCAGAATTAGGCATTTGGTCCATCAGGTCTGAACCGCCATTCCATCAAGACAGATTAATTATCCCTCTCAACCCTATTCTCCTGACTTCTCTCCATAACCTTTGATCCACTGACTAATCAAGAACCTATCGACCTCCCTTTTAAATACACCCAACAACTTAGCCTCCACAGCTGTCATAGCAATGAATTCCACCAATTTACTACACACTGGCTAAAGAAATTCCTTCTCATCCCTGTTCTAAATGGGCATCCTCCTATTCTGAGGCTGTGTCCTCTGGTCCCAGACTTCCGCAATCTCTTTCAAAGCGCTGGATGGACTCTATCTGGACCAGGTAACTTATATACATTCAGACCTTTCAGTTTCCTGGGCACCACATTCTTAGTAATAACAATGACACTCACTTCTGTCCTCTGTCATTCTAGAACTTACAACGTAAACTGCTAGTGTCTTCTACAGTGAAGACTGATGCAAATTACTTATTGTTTTTTTTCTGCCATTTCCTTTTCCTTCGGTACTATCTCTAGCATTATTTTCCAGCAGTTTGATATCCACTCTTGCCTCATTTACTTTATATATATTTAAAGCAACTTTTATATTATAGGCTAGCTTACCTTCCTATTTCATATCTGCCCTCCTTATGGCTTTCTTTGGTTGTCTTCTGTTGTTTTTTTTTTCAAAGTTTCCCACTCCTCTAACTTCCCATTAATTTATGCTATACTTTATCCTCTTTCTTTTGTTTTAATGCTGTCTTTGACTTATGGTTATGATGATTATGAGGACACGCAGTCCCCTTTTATTTTCATTTAGTAATGCATGCATTAAGAAATGATAACACTGTTTCTCCAGAATGATATCACAAAAACACATGACAAACCGACTTAAAAACGAACAAAAACCACATAATTATAACATATAGTTACAACAGTGCAAAGCAATACCGTAATTTGATAAGAATAGTCGATGGCACAGTAAAAGTCTCAAAGTCTCTCAAAAGTCCCATCATCTCACGCAGATGGCAAACCCCCAGCGCCGCCAACTTGCTGATGCAGCATCCTGGAAGCATCCGACCACAGTCCGACCCCGAGTCCGTCCGAAAACTCCGAGCCTCCGACCAGCTGTCCAACACCGAGCACCGAACACCACCTCTGCCAAGCATTTCGACCCTGGCCCTGGCAATAGGCAATATGCAAAGCCGAGGATTTGGGGCCTTTGTCTCCGGTGATTATTGATCGCACAGTAGCAGCGGCAGCGAAGCGGGCATTTCAGAAGTTTCTCCAGATGTTCCTCTGCATTTTCATGACTGTCCACATCAAATCCAGATTGTGCACGGCACCCCAGGTTACACATATTGATATTCATTCGGAACAGCCGCGCGCGCTGCGTTGCACTGCCATCTTCTCCTCCCTCCTTGACTTCCCTTGTCAGCCAGGGTTGCCTCATCTTTCCTTCAGAAAATTATTTTATCTTTGGGGTGTATCTACCCTGTGCAATCCCAAATGCTCTTCAAAACTCCAACCGTTGCTGTTCTGCTATCATCCCTGCTATTATTCTCTTCCAAACAACTTTGACAAACTCCTCTCTCATACCTCTGTAACTCCTTCACTCCACTGTAACAATGATACATCTAACTTTATCTTCTCCCTCTCAAAATGCAGGGTGAGTTCAATCATATTATGATAACTGCCTCCAAAGGATTCCTTGACCTTAAGCTCCCGAATCAAATCCAGTTTATTACACAACACTCTAGATTTGCCTTTTTCCTAGTGGGCTCAAGCACAAGTCACTCCAAGAAGCCATCTGGTTGACATTCTACAAATTCCCTCTCTTGCAATCCAGCACCAACCTGATTTTCCCAACCTACCTGCATATTGAAATCCTCCACAACTATCATAGCATTGCTCTTTTTACATGATGTTTCTCTCTCCTATTGTAATTGGTATCCCACATCCTAGCTACTATTTGGATACCTATATTTAACTTCCATCAGGATCTTTTTATCTTTGCAATTTCTTAACTCTACCACCGAGGATTCTATGTCTTCGGATCCTATGTCACCTCTTTCTAAGTATTTGATTTCACTTTTTAGCAACAGAGTCACCCCAACTCCTCTGCATACCTTTCTGCCATTTTGGTATAAGTATTTATGATCTTCTTTCAGGCACGACTCAGTGATGCCCATACCTGCCAACCTCTAACTGCAATTCAAGACCTTATTCCATATACTGTATGCATTCAAATACAACAATTTATTTCCTGTATTCATTACACTTTTTAACTTTTGTCCCCAGTTGCAGTTTACCCCATCCCACTGACTGCCATCTGTCTGTCCTTCCTCACAGTCTCATTGCACACTGCATCTGCTTGTATAACACCTGCCTCATCTTCAGTCCTCTCACTCCTGTTGCCATCCTCCCGCTAGATTAGTTTAAACCCTCCAACAGTTCTAGCAAACCTGTCCACAAGGACATTAGTCCCCCTCAGGTTCAGGTGCAACCCATCCTTTTTTCTTGTACAGTTCATCCCTCCCCCAAAAGACATCCCAATGATCCAGAAACCTGAAACTTATCCCCTGCACTAATTCCTGAGGTACACATTCATCTGCCTAGTCAACCTATTCTTACCCTCACAGGTGTGTGGCACAGGAGCAGTCCGGTGATTACTACCCTGAATTCCTGCTTTCAGCTTTCTACTAAAGTCCTTCAATTCTCTCTTCAGGACTTCCATTTTCTACCTATGGTTTCTTTTGTGACAATATGTACCTCGACTTCAGGCTGCTCACCCTTCCCCTTTAGAATTCTGAAACAACCCTGGCATGTGGGTGGCAACCTACTATCTGGATGTCTATTTCACATCCATAGAATCTCCTGTCTGCCCCTGTAACTATGGAGTCTGCGATCACTACTGCTCTCTTCTTCTCCCACTTTCCCTTCTGAGCCACGGAGCCAGACTCAGCGCCAGACACCTGCTCACTGCACTCCCCACAGCTTCTCCCTCCCACCCCAGCAGTATCCAAAATGGTATGCCTATTATTGAGGGGAAAGGCCACAGGGGTACTGTGTTCTATCTGTCTATTCCCTTTCCCTCTCCTGACAGTACTTACCTGGTGCAACTTGGGGGCGACTACCTCCTTGTAGCTCCTGTCTATCACCTCTTCATTCTCCCATATAAGCTGGAGGTCATCAGGTCACAGTTCCGGTTGCCTAATATACTGTCTAAGGAGATGCACTTCATACAGATGTAGTTATCAGGGAGGCTGCACCTGGAAGGAGCTGATGGGTATGTGGGAAGGAAAGATTATTGCAAAAAACTTTGGAAGAAATGGTATTGCTCTGTGAATTGGCATGGTCTTGATGGGCTGAATGGCCATTGTCTGTACATAAAGAAAAATACCAAAACAAATCTGTATAAATTTACAAAAGTATGAAGATCTACATATACAAATTGGTATAATCACACCTGCATGTGTTTATGAATCTGAAAGAATTAAACACTATGGAAGTGTTTGTATTCTTCAGCAGGTTCACGATATGTTGATTTGCAATATCTTTAACCAGTACGGCTGAAGTGTTTTATTTTAAACTGGCAGGTGATTCAACAAATGAGGCCTTCTGTTGGTCGGGATAGATCAGGACTGTTGCACCCAGCTGCACAATATAGACATTAAGCTGCTGCACATGTAGCTGGCTCCCCCTCTCCACGCAGCTAGTGAATCCAAAGGGATGGCAGAGACCCTTACGGTTTAGCATCAGCAGCATTGAACTCAACGTAAGACTGCCTTAGGCACTCCAGCTCCAGATTTTTCCCTTGGATTACTCCGGAATCCTTCTCCATGAGTGGGTAGAGCCTCAAGACAGCGGAGGTTTGAGATTAGTGTTCTCCTTCTGATGAGCTGCCAACCACAGCCGATGAGCCCCATCTGCCTGAAGCGACTGCTTTTAATGTGCTAGTAACCTGTCTTTGCCCCTCTTCTGTCAGTAGAAATGGTTCCACCAGGCTCAGTAGATAAGCTACACGTGAAGGCCAGAGGTGGACTTAGTTGTCAGAGGCTATTTGAGATGTACACCATTGGGAGCATTTAATAGATAGTGAGAGGTTATCCCCACTACCTCCCCCAGCTAAAACAACCTTAAGGAACCATTCATTCAACAAATACGCATACAAATAAGTCTGAGATGTGCATGTTAAATACACATTACCAGTCATCCAGATATTATACTTGATTAAAGGCTTACATGCAAATCAAGATTTAAAATTCTATTTGCTTTGATAACTTTGTATGATATCTGAAGTGTCATCATTAATTGTTTAAACTAGAAGATTGGGCATTGAATGTTTCCTTTTTACAGTGTTTTATTTTCTGTCTTTAAGATTACACCTAAATTTATGCAAATATAGATACCCATTGTCAAAGGCTGAGGTGAATGCAAGATTACATTCATCCACAGCTTTAGATAACTGGAGTAACAAAGGAATGCTGAACTCGATTTTGACACTAAAATTAGTTAAATTCTCAAAAGAAAACAAAGTGGGATATAATATGCTAAAAGCATATTTCACGTTGAAGTGTAAGCTAATAAAAATCTCTTGCAAATTAATCAATTGGATATTAGGGTCCTATGTGTAGCAAATAGTATTTTTCATTAGTATTTAAGTGGACAACAAAAGGGTGAAAAAAATCGGAATCACAATCAGAATCAGGTTTAATATGACAGGCAACACACACAAAATACTGGAGGAACTCAGCAGATCAGACAGCATTTATGGAAATAAATAAACAATTGATGTTTAGGGTTGAGACTCTTCATTAAGACTGGACAAGGTGGGGAGCAGAAGAAGGGTGTTAGAAGGTGATAGGTGAAGCCAGGTAGGTGGGGGTGGGTAAATGAAATAAGAAACTGTGAGGTGATAGATGGAAAAGGTAAAAGGTTGTAGAAAGAGAAGATGGTGACACAACGCAGCTCGCAATGAGACAGACGGGAGAGCACGGAGGAACATCTGGTGAAACTTCTGAAATGCCTGCTTCGCTGCTGCTGCTACTGTGTGGTCCAGAATCTCCGGAGGAGAAGACCCCGAGTCCTCGGCTTTGCTTGTTGCTCGGCGGCTGGGGCGGGATCGGAATTCTCCATAGAGGACGGAGGGGCTAGTCGGAGGCTCGAAGTTTTCGGACAGACTCAGAGTTCGCTGCAGTCAGGTGCTTCCAGTGGCGCTGCATCGGCAAGTTGGCGGCGCTTGGAGGTTCATGGCAGGGAGAGTTCCTCCCTTCTGCTGCCTGCGTGAGATGATGAGTCTATCAGGACTTTGAGACTTTTGTTTTACCGTGCCCATGGTCTGCTCTTTATCAAATTATGGTATTGCTTTGCACTGTTGTAACTATATGTTATAATTATGTGGTTTTGTCAGTCTTAGTCTTTGTTTATCCTGTGTTTTCTTGTGATATCATTCTGGAGGAATGTTGTATCATTTTTAATGCATGTATTTCTAAATGACAATAAACGAGGACTGAGTGTCCTCATAATCTAATCTTATCTAAAGAGGAATTTGAGAGGATTGTGGACCATGCGTGAAAGGGAAGGAGGAGGGGCACCAGGGGAGATGGTAGGTGAGTGTGAAGAGGTAAGAAGTGGGCCAGCATGGGGAATTAAAGAAGTTTGAAGGGAGAGGGGGAAATAAATTATTGGAAGCTGGAGAAATCAATGTTTATGTATTCAGCCTTGAGGCTACCAAATTGGAATTTGAGGTGTTGCTCCTGCAATCTGATAGTGGTCTGATCCTGGCAGAAGAGGAGGCCATGGAGTGACCTGTTGGAATGGGAATGGGGATTGGAATTAAAAGAGTTGGCCACCAGGAAATCCGATTTTTTTGTCAATGGAGCGAAGGTGACTGACAAAGTGGTTCCCCAATCTACATCAGGTCTCACTGGCAAATGTCATAAAATTTGTTGCTTTGTGGCCGCAGTACATTGCAATACATAATAAAAGTTATAAATTACAGTAAGTATATATAAATATGGACATTAAATAAGTAGTGCAAAAAGAGCCATTGGAATAAGACCTAACAGAGTTATGGCATTACCCTAGATGAAGGCATAATGACGAATATTAATAGATTTGTTTCAATTATTAACGGGCTATGCAATCTCTCATCTCTAGAAAAATAATGGGTAGAGTATAGTTAAAGCCCATTACCAGATTTATTGTATACGTCAGGAATGAAGGTGATTCACGACCAATATAAGTAAAGTCTTTTCATGAATAAAATAGATCTAATGGTTCAAGTGCAGCATATAGGAGGGAAAATGAAAATCTGGACAAGTGATGCCATAACAGCCCCATATTCAATGTCAGCAAGTCTAAGGAGCTGATTATTGACTTCGGAAGAAGGAAACTAGATGTCCATGAGCCAGTCCTCATTGGAGGATCAGAGGTGGAGGGGATCAGCAACTCGATCTTCCTCAGTGTTATTATTTCAGAAGACTTATCCTGGACCCAGCACTTCAGTGCAATTGCGAAGAAAGCACGGCATTGCCTCTACTTCCTTAGACATTTGCAGTGATTCAGTATGACATTTAAGACTTTGACAAACTGCTGTAGATATGAGGTGGCGAATATATTGACTGGCTGCATTACTGGAAACACTTATGCACTTGAATGGTAGACCCCACAAAAAATAGTGTGTACGACCCAATTCATCACGGACAAAGCTATCCCCACTATTAACCACATCTACATGAAGCATTGCTGCAGGAAACCAGCTTCCATCATAAGGGACCACCACGATCCAGGACACGCTCTCTGTTTACTGCTGCCATCAAAAAGAAGGTACAGGAACCTCAGGATCCCCACCACCAATTTCAGGAATAGTTATTACACGTCAGCCATCAGGCTCCTGAACCGGTGGGGATAATTTCACTCATCTTCACTCACCCCACCGCTGAACTGTTCCCTCAACCTATAGACTTACTTTCAAGGACTCTTCATCTCATTTTTATGATGTTTATTGCGTATTTATTTATTGTTATTATTTCTTCCTTTCAGTATTTACAGTTTGTCTGGAAGGGTTGTGTGACGGGTGGTAGAGAAGGAGAGCCGGGGTGTGGGGGGGGGGGGTGTTAGCATGGGTGCAGACACACCCAGCCTTAAAACACTAATCAAGGTCATTTGATTAGTGCGCATGCGCCGGTCGTGCACACAGCCTGGTACTGCCATTCCCATCTATTCTTACTTTCTTCTTCTTACTTTTTAATTTACGTTATTTTTTGTATTTTTTTTCTCTCACGGTAAAATGTCTGTCGAAGCTGCACCCTCTCTAACAAGCTGGTAGAAAGAGTTTTATTTGGGTTTTCTTTAGCGCTGGAAATGGTTACATCCCGACACGCGGGACAGAAGCAGGGTCGCATTGTGTATTTCACGGACCAGCAAAGACCGGCCGGCTTAGCTAACAGAGCGGCGGACACCCCTGCTGAAATCCAGAGGAAAACACACAGAGGATGGAGAGGGGGATCACAAAGCCGAGGGAAGAGGACCGGGTCGAGACAACAGAGACTTTTGGAGAAGAGGAGTTTGGTGGGTAATACCGTTCCGACTGACTGGAAGTGCACTGACAGCGGTAAGCATAAAGGTGTTCGGTGCTTACTGTTCTGGCTAACAATGGATGGTGCAATCCGGGGCGTATTACGATCGAGGAACGTGTTTGCAGACTGAATATTGAACTTTTTACTGTTGGACTTCAGCCACATTCCACCGTGATACAACACTTGGTGGCACGGGAGGTCGTTCCTGCCTGTGGCCATCGAACGTGCAGCTCCTCCCGTGGAGGGTCAGACACCCTGAGCCAATAGACTGGCCCTGGACTTATTTTCCATCTGGCATAGTTTGCATTTTGGTGTTTAATTGTTGGGATTTTTTGTATTGCTAAATTTACGCTCTATTCTTGGTTGGTGCGGCTGTAACGAAACCAAATTTCCTTCGGGATTAATAAAGTGTATCTATCTATCTATCTATCTATCTATTCTAAACAATTGATTTATTGATCATTACAGAATGTCTCCCTGGCGCTTTTTGCTCCCTCCCCACTTCCTTCCCCATTACCCAACCATGATTCTCCTCTCCCCTTCCACTCTCAGTCCACAATAGGGGCCCATATCAGAATCAGGTTTATCATCACTCACATGTCAGGAGATTTGATTTTTCTTGTGTCGGCAGTACAGCGCAATGCATAAAATACTACTATGCTAGAATCTTAGACATCCTAGCTGTATATATAGTGCCCAAGACTTCTGCACGGTACCGTATGTGTACACAGTTAAAATGACAATAAACGAACTTCACTAGAGAGTCAAAATTATCGTAATATTGGTTATTGGCTATTCTCTACTGTAGAGTTGAAATAAATTTCAAATTTTTTTTTTAACTGTTTTAAATGTCAGATTCACAATCAAAATCTGGTTTAACGTCTAATGGCAGAGAGGAAGAAGCTGATCTTAAAATGCTGCGTGTGTGTTGACAGGCTTTCATGTCTCCTCCCTGATAGTAGAAATGAGAAGAGAACACAGCCTGGCTGGTGGGGGTCCTTAATAATGGATGCCACCTTTTTGAGGTATTACCTTTTGAAGATGTCCTTGATACTATGGAAGTATTGATAATCATTGCATTTCATATTTTTATGCTAGAAATAGATCATATGACTGATCAAGTCTATGCTGAATCACAAGATAATTCCTTTCCACACTAATTTTTCCTGTAGAATATCTTCCCCTCATTCCAATCAGTTCGCTGCAGCTCCTGTAATTTCTCTTCGAGCATCCCACAATATTCTTGGATACACTTTGTCAGGCCCCAGAGTTTAAGACATCCAATACCTCTTCTGCTGCAATGTAAACTATACCAAGACAAAAAATCTATATAGATTCCCCTTAATCTTTTCTGAAAAACCTATATCATGGCCCCTTTTTTTGCCCTTCTGAGCTTTCTTAAACATACTGCAGCATTTCCTATACTTCTCCTGAGATCCACTTGATCCCAATGGACTTCTTTTTCTTGATCAAAGCCCCAATAACCCGCATTATTGAGGATCGCCTAATTTGCTAATCTTTTCCTTCATTTTAGCACAGGGGCTCCCAATCTTGAACTCCCTGTGCTATGAACCCCAAGGGATCCATGGTAGGGAGGAGCATGTGAGACTTTCAACCCTCACTATCTCTTTTTTAAAATACTGGCCAACACTTCACTCGCAAAAAACACACACAACAGTCAACATTTGCAAGTTCCTATTTAATACCATCAAAATTTGCCTTACCCCAATTTAGAGCTTTAACTGTGCACCAGACCCATTCCTTTCTTAATTAATAGAACCACAATCACTGGCTCCCAAAGTGCTTTATCACAGATACCTCAATAACTCAATTGGCTCTATCCCAATTACAGGTCGGGTTCTGCCCTCTGCTCTGTATGGCCTTCTATATAATGTCTGATGAAACCTTCCTGAGCACATTTAACAAATTCCACCCTTTCTAAGCCCTTAGCACAACGGCAGTTCTAATCTATATTCAAAGTTAAAATTGCCCACAAGAGCAACCTTATTATTCTTGTAACTTTCTTCAGTTCCTCTAATTCCTATTGAATACCAGCAGTCAGTAGAAATAAACTGCAATTGTTATATTCTGTTCAGTTTAACCATTCATGTGTGCTTGTATTTTATATAATTACCTATATACATGTGACTGTTTAGTACGTTTCTCAGTGGCCACAGTATGTCTATGCAATTGTTCAGTCTGTCCTCTAGTGGTCACAGTTCTTTGCATGATGCTGGAAGTTTCTCTGGAGTTGCATTATTTGAATAGGAGCTATCTGATTGGTTAACTCTCATCTATAAATTTAACTTGTATGTTTCTAATCTCTGGGGTTTAAGAAGAGCTGAACATGTTGCCCTGCCATCTTTATTCTTTTTTTTTGTTCTTTGTTCTTAGCTACTAGATTCCTGCTACTCTCCATTTCCAATTCTTTGTTCAATTAATGCTTAATAGAATGATCATGAAGCAACAAGTTTTATGCCTCCTTTCCTGACTTCCTTCCCCTTCTGAGCTTTCTTAAACATACTCCAGCATTTCCTATACTTCTCCTGAGATCCATTTGATCCCAATGGACTTCTTTTTCTTGATCAAAGCCCCAATAACCCTTGGATCTAAAACATTTGGAATCCAAGAGCTCCAAAAGTACAATCTCGATGAAGTGGCCGTCATTTTCTTATTTCTCAGCCGCACCCAGAATGCCTCACTGGATGATCCCTCAGACATTTCACCTCAGACTGCTGCCATGATTTTCAAGTTCAACTTTGTCATTCAAGCGTACATACGTATACAGGTAAGCAAAACAAATCTCCTCAAGGACCAAGATGCAAAACACAGTATAGACAGTATATCAAATACAGCACATAAAGTAATATTAATGCAGTTTTATTAAAAGATAAATAAATAGTCTGTAGATGACATAAAGTGCACATAATTTGTTCAATATACACCAGTATAATGCTGCTGGTCTCCTGGTTATGAATGTGTACTGGGAGGCAGCAGACTGTTCAGAAGTCTCACTCCCTGGGGTCAGAAGCTGTGACATAGCCTGGCAGTCTTTGTTCTTCCACTGTGGTATCTCCTCAGTAATCAGATGCAGAACACTCTCTCCTCTCTTTCCTCCACTGGTATCCTGTCTATGCGAGACCATATTCCTTAATTAAAATGTTGATTATGCTTCATAAATCATGCAATTCTAATAGAGTCAAGCTAGGAAATGGTATCTATGTTTTAGAAAAAGTGATCTTCTCCTGACTATCTATATAGCGCATAGTGTGAAACTATTAAGCTCGGGTCATTGGAGTTTGGAGTTCAATTCTGATGTCATCTGTAAGGAGTCTGTACGCCTTCCCTGTGGAATGCCTGGGTTATTCTCCGGTTTCCTCCCACAGTCCAAAGGTGTACTGGTTAGTAGGTTAATTGGTCATTATAAATTATCCTGTGATTAGCCTAGGGTTAAAGAGGTGGGTTGCTGGGTGATGCGGCTCATTAGGCCAGAAGGGCCTGTTACACAGCACACACAAAATCAACTAGTTATTAGACAAGAATAATTGTTACCATATGGTAGCTCTGTGTTGATTGACATGCTTACCCATTAGTTAAAGACTGGAGTTGAAACTCCTTTGGGGTGTTTTTTTTTCTGGTCTAACCCACAGGATGTACCCACCCATAGTACCTGCTCCAAACAATACTGGAACGTGTATAAAAAGGATAACAAAGTGGATTGAACTGGCATGGTCACGTAGTGTTGAAGTGACCATTACTAGGATGAAGGTTCTTGAGAACTGAAAGCTCTAAGTGTAGATAGGTCACCTGGACCAGACAGAGTACACCCCTGAGTTCCTCGTGAGGTGGCTGAAGAAATTGTGGAGGCATTAGTGATATTCTTTCAAGAATCACTAGATTCTGGAGGACTGGAAAATTGCAAATGTCACTCCATATTTCAAGAAGGGTGAGAGGCAGAAAAAGAAAATTATGGGCCGGTTAGTCTGACCTCAGTGGTTGGGAAGCTGTTGGAATTGGTTGTTAAGGCTGTGGTTTCACAGTACTTAGAGGCACATGATAAAATGGGCATTTGTAAGATGATTTCCTCAACAGAAAATTCTGCCTGACAAATCTGTTAGAATTCTTTGAAAAAATAACAAGCAGGATAGACAAAGGAGAATCAGTTGATGTTGTGTACTTGGATGTTCAGAAGGCACTTGACAAGGTGCCACACATGAGGTGGCTTCACAAGCTAAGAGCCTATGGTATTACAGGAAAGATTCTAACATGGATAAAACAGTGGCTGATTGGCAGAAGGTAAAGAATGGGAATAAAAGGAACTTTTTCAGGTTGGCTGCTGGTGATTAGCGGTGTTCTGCAGGGGTTTGTGTTGAGACTGATTCTTTTTCCATTATTTCTTGATTTGGATGATGGAATTGCTGGCTTTGTTGCAAAGTTTGCAGACGATATGAAGACAAGTGGAGGGGCAAGTAGTTTCGAGGAAGTAGAGAGGCTGCAGATGGATTTAGACAGATTAGGAGAATGGGCAAAAAAGTGGCAGATGGAATATAGTGTTGGGAAGTGTATGGTCGAGCACTTTGATAGAAGAATTGGAAGCTTAGACTATTTTCTAAAAGGCAAGAAAATACAAAAACCTGAGGGTTTCGGGAGTTCTTGTGTAGGGTGGGACTTGCAGGGTGAGTCTGTGGTGAGGAAGGCAAGTGCAATGTTAGCATTCATTTCAAGAGGACTAGAATATAAAAGCAAGTAAGTAATGTTGAGACTTTATAAAGCACTGAGGCCTTAGGTCTTTTGGATCGGGACTACAGAGCATCGTGGGAGCTGAATTCTGAAGGAAGGCAGTTTTTTAACAAACTTCTTCAAGTGCAAGAAGGACGAGACTGCGCAGGTGTGTGATGTCAACAGGACAGCGTGGAGAGTTTAAAAAGGAAGGTTGCTACCAATGGTTGTCTTTTGGATCGGGACTACAGAGCGTCGTGGGAGCTGAATTCTGAAGGAAGGCAGTTTTATTAAAAACTTCTTCGAGTGCAAGAAGGACGAGACTGCAGCAGGCGCGTGATGTCAACAGGACAGCTCGGAGAGTTTAAAAAGGAGACCACCCTATACAGCGGGCAGCGGAGTAAGCAGTAGCAGAGTGTTGGGCTTTGGCTTCAACGGGCTTCGGCGGTAAATGGGAAGAGGCGAGAGCGAAGCACCAACCCTTTTTTTCTCCCCCCACCTTTTGCGAATCGGCCTGGACAAACAGGAACAGCAGGGCTCTCACAGCTAACGGTATGAGCTAACAGTTTAAAAAGTTCATCTGTTTGGTGAGGTAAGTGGGTGAGTAGACTTTTTTTTCATGTTTCATTCCAGTGGAATTAGATAGCATGCCTACAGGGTTAGTCCTTTGTTCAGGGTGTCAGATGTGGGAATCCTGGGAGACCTCCAGCCTCCCTGATGGCCACATCTGCCCCAGGTGCACCGAGATGCAGCTCCTCAGAGACCGTGTTAGGGATCTGGAGCTGCAGCTTGATGACCTACTGCTTATCAGGGAAAGTGAAGAGGGTATAGATAGGAGCTACAGGGAGGTAATCATCCCTAGGCTACAAGGGTCAGAAAACTGGGTGACTGTCAAGAGAGGGAAGGGAAGTGCCCGGATAGTGGGGAGCACACCCGTGGCTGTCCCCCTCAGCAATAAATATCTTGTTCTGGATGCTGTTGAGGGGGATGACCTGACAGGGGACGCCCACGGTGACCGGGTCTCTGGCACTGAGCCTGGCACTGTTGTGCCGGAGAGAAGGAGGGAGAAGAGAAATGCGGTAGTCGTGGGGGATTTCATAGTCAGGGGAACGGACAGGAGATTCTGTGAGACTGATAGAGATACCCGCATGGTGTTGCCTCCCAAGTGCCAGGGTACGGAATGTCTCGGATCGGATCCTGAATATTCTGAAGGGGGAGGGTGAGCAGCCAGTTGTCTTGGTACATGTTGGTACCAATGACATAGATAGGACAAAGGAGGAAGTCCTGAAGAGAGATTTCCAGGAGTTAGGAAGGAAGCTGAGAAGCAGGACCTCCAGGGTAGTAATCTCGGGATTGCTACCTGTGCCACGTGCTAGCAAGGGCAAGAATAGTAGGATCAGGCAGATGAATGCGTGGCTGAGAGACTGGTGCAGGGGGCAGGGCTTCAGATTCTTGGATAATTGGGATCTCTTCTGGGGGAAGTATGACCTGTTCAAAAAGGACAGGTTACACCTGAACACGAAGGGGACTAATGTCCCGGTGGGAAAGTTTAATAGAGCTGTTAGGGAGGGTTTAAACTAATTTGGCAGGGGGATGGAAACTGGAATGACAGAGCGGAGGAAGGGGAAAACAGAAATAAATCTAAGATAGTGAGCAGTAATAATGTCAGGAAAGACAGGCAGGTGATGGGGCAAATTTGTAGCCATTGGGATGAGTTGCAGTGAAATCAAAACGAAAAGTACCAAATGCTGGTTAATGTGTTGTACTTAAATGCACGCAGCATAAGGAATAAGGTGGATGATCTTGTCGTACAGCTACAGATTGGCAGATATGATATTGTGGCCATCACTGAGATGTGGCTAAAGGATGCATGTCTCCGAGAGCTGAACATCTAAGGATACACGGTGTATCGGAAGGATAGGAAGGTAGGCAGAGGGGGAGGCGTGGCTTTATTGGTAAGAAATGATATTAAATCATTAGAAAGAGGTGATATAGGATCAGAAGGTGCAGAATCTTTATGGGTTGAGCTAAGGAATAGCAGGGGTAAAAGGACCCTGATGGCAGTTATTTATGGGCCTCCAAACACCTGCAGGGTTGTGGACTACAAATTACAACAGGAAATAGAAAAGGCTTGTCAGAAGGGCAGTGTTATGATAATTGTGGGGGATTTTAACATGCGAGTGGATTGGGAAAATCAGGTTGGCACTGGATCTCAAGAGAGAGAATTTGTAGAATGTCTGCGAGATGGCTTTTTAGAACAGCTTGTTGTTGAGCCCACTAGGGGATCGGCTGTACTGGATTGGGTATTGTGTAATGAACTGGAGGTGATTAGAGAGATTGAGGTGAAGGAAACCTTAGGAGACAGTGATCTTAACATGATTGCGTTCACTGTGAAATTTGAAAAAGAGAAGCCAGAATCTGATGTGTCGGTATTTCAGTGGAGTAAAGGAAATTACAGTGGCATGAGAGAGGAAATGGCCAAAGTTGACTGGAAAGGGACACTGGTGGGAAAGACGGCAGAGCAGCAGTGGCTGGAGTTTATGCGAGAAGTGAGGAAGGTGCAAGACAGGTATATTCCAAAAAAAAAAGAAGAAATTTTCGAATGGAAAAAGGATGCAACCGAGGCTGACAAGAGAAGTCAAAGCCAAAATTAAAGCAAAGGAGAGGGCATACAAGGAAGCAAAAATTAGTGGGAAGACAGAGGATTGGGAAGTTTTTAAAAGCTTACAAAAGGAAACGAAGAAGGTCATTAAGAGGGAAAAGATTAACTATGAAAGGAAGCTAGCAAATAATATCAAAGAGGATACTAAAAGCTTTTACAAGTATATAAAGAGTAAAAGACAGGTGAGAGTAGATATAGGACTGATAGAAAATGATGCTGGAGAATTTGTAATGGGAGATAAGGAAATGGCGGAGGAACTGAACAAGTATTTTGCATCAGTCTTCACTGAGGAAGACATCAGCAGTATACCGGACACTCAAGGGTGGCAGGGAAGAGAAGTGTGCGCAGTCACAATTATGACAGAGAAAGTACTCAGGAAGCTGAATAGTCTAAAGGTAGATAAATCTCTTGGACCAGATGGAATGCACCCTCGTGTTCTGAAAGAAGTAGCTGTGGAGATTGCGGAGGAATTGGCGATGATCTTTCAAGGGTCGATAGATTCTGGCATGGTTCCGGAGGACTGGAAGATTGCAAATGTTACTCCGTTGTTTAAGAAGGGGGCAAGGAAGCAAAAAGGAAATTATAGACCTGTTAGCTTGACATCGGTGGTTGGGAATTTTTTGAAGTCAATTGGCAAAGATGAGGTTACGGAGTACCTGGAGGCATATGACAAGATAGGCAGAACTCAGCATGGATTCCTTAAAGTAAAATCCTGCCTGACAAATCTATTGCAATTTTTTGAGGAAATTACCAGTAGTCTAGACAAGGGAGATGTAGTGGATGTTGTATATTTGGATTTTCAGAAGGCCTTTGACAAGGTGCCACACGTGAGGCTACTTAACAAGATAAGAGCCCATGGAATTACGGGAAAGTTACATACGTGGATAGAGCATTGGCTGATTGGCAGGAATCAGAGAGTGGGAATAAAGGGATCCTATTCTGTTTGGCTGCCGGTTACCAGTGGTGTTCCACAGTGGTCCATGTTGGGGCCGCTTCTTTTTAAATTGTACATCAACGATTTGGATTATGGAATAGATCGCTTTGTGCCGAAGTTTGCTGACGATACAAAGATAGGTGGAGGGACCGGTAGTGCTGAGGAAACGGAGAGTCTGCAGAGAGGCTTGGATAGATTAGAAGAATGGGCAGAGAAGTGGCAAATGAAATACAATGTTAGAAAGTGTATGGTTATGCACTTTGGCAGAAGAAATAAGCGGGCAGACTATTATATAAATGGGGAAAGAATTCAAAGTTCTGAGATGCAACGGGACTTGGGACACCCTTCAGGTTAACCTCCAGGTTGAGTCAGTAGTGAAGAAGACGAATGCGATGTTGGCATTCATTTCTAGAGGAATAGAGTATAGGAGCAGGGATGTGATGTTGAGGCTCTATAAGGCGCTGGTGAGACCTCACTTGGGGTACCGTGGGCAGTTTTGGTCTCCTTATTTAAGAAAGGATGTGCTGACATTGGAGAGGGTACAGAGAAGATTCACTAGAATGATTCTGGGAATGAGAGGGTTAGCATATGAGGAACGTTTGTCCGCTCTTGGACTGTATTCCTTGGAGTTTAGAAGAATGAGGGGAGGCCTCAGAGAAACATTTTGAATGTTGAAAGGCAGATTGACAGACTGGATGTGGCAAAGTTGTTTCCCATGATGGGGAAGTCTAGTACGAGAAGACATGACTTAATAGTGTCAATGACCTCACTAAGTGGCCAGACACCTCACAATATGGACAGGTATCTCGCAATGTGGCCAGTGATCTCACAGTACCTTCAGAGATCTCACAATACGGCCAGAAACTTCACAATATGGCCAGAGACCTCACAATACCGGCAGAGACATCACAGCATGGCCAGGGATCTCTTAATACTTCCAGAGACTTCAGCATACGGTCTGAGACCCCACAAAATGGCCTGACAAGTCACAATACGTTCAGAAAACTTACAACAAGATCGGAGACATCGCAGTACGGTCAGATATCTCAAAATATGGCCAGAGATCTCACAATATGGTCAGAGAAATCACAATATGGCCTGAGACCTCACAGTACAGTCAAAGAGCTCACGAAATGGCCAGATACCTCACAATACAGACAGATACATTGCAATATGGCTGGAGACCTCACAATACAGTCACAGACCTTGCAATATGGCCACAGACCTTAGAATACGGCCAGAGACCTTACAATACGTCCACTGATTTCGCAGTAACTTCAGAGATGTCACAATATGGTCACAGACCTCACAAAACAGCCAGAGACCGCACAATACGGCCAGAGACCTTAAAATACAGCCAGAGACATCACAATACAGCCAGAGATCTTACAGGTAGTTCAGAGACCTCCCAATAGTGTCAAAGACCTCACTAAACGGCCAGCCACCTCACAATACGGACAGGTATCTCGCAATATGGCCAGCGATCTCACAATACTGGCAGGGACATCACAATACGGCCAGAGACCCCACAATATGGCCAGAGACCTCACAATATGGCCAGAGACCTCACAGTACCTTCAGAGATCTCACAATACCGGCAAGGACATCACAGCATGGCCAGGGATCGCTTAATACTTCCAGAGACTTCAGCATACGGTCTGAGACCCCGCAAAATGGCCTGACAAGTCACAATACGTTCAGAAAACTTACAACAAGATCGGAGACATCACAGTATGGTTAGAGATCTCAAAATATGGCCAAAGATCTCACAATACGGTCAGGGAAATCACAATATGGCCCGAGACCTCACAGCACAGTCAAAGACCTCATGAAACGGCCAGATAGCTCACAATACAGACAGATACGTTGCAATATGGCCAGAGACCTCACAATACGGCCAGAGACCTCACAATAGGGCCAGAGATCTTACAGGTAGTTCAGAGCCCTCACAATAGTGTCAATGACCTCACTAAATGGCCAGACACCTCACACTATGGACAGGTATCTCGCAATATGGCCAGAGACCTCACACTATGGACAGGTATCTCGCAATATGGCCAGAGACCTCACAATATGGCCAGCAATCTCACAGTACCTTCAGAGATCTCACAATACTGGCAGGTTCATCACACTATGGCCAGGGATCTCTCAATACGTCCAGGGACTTCAGCATATGGTCTGAGACCCCACAAAATGGCCTGACCACTCACAGTACGGCCAGAGAATTCACAGTAAGATCGGAGACATTGCAATATGGTCAGAGATCTCACAATACGGTCAGACAACTCACAGTATGGCCAGAGACCTCACAGTATAGTCAAAGACCTCACAAAATGGCAAGGCATCTCACAATATGAACAGGTAACTCGCAATATTCTGAGATATGCCCAGAGATCTCGCAATACGGCCAGAGATCTTGCAATAAGGTCAGAGACCTCACAATAGTTTCAAAGACCTCACTAAATGGCCAGACACCTCACAATATGGGCAGGTATCTCACAATACGGCCAAAGACCTCAATACGGCCAGAGACCTCACAGTACCTTCAGAGATCTCACAGTACCGGCAGGGACATCACAATACGGCCACAGATCTCACAATACGGCCAGAGATCTCACAATACAGTCAGAGATCTCACAATACGACCAAAGACCTCAATACGGCCAGAGACCTCACAATAATGTCAAAGAACTCACTAAACGGCCAGACACCTCACAATATGGGCAGGTATCTCACAATATGGCCAGAGACCTCACAATACGGCCAGTAATCTCACAGTACCTTCAGAGATCTCACAATACCGGCAGGTTCATCACAATATGGCCAGGGATCTCTCAATACGTCCAGAGACTTCAGCATACGGTTTGAGACCCCGTAAAATGGCCTGACAACTCACAATGCGGTCAGAGACCTCACAATACGGTCACAGACCTCAAAATATGGCCAGAGATCTCAGGCTAAGTCCACACTACACCGGATAATCTTGAAAATGCCGGTTTTGAGTAAAAACGACAGGCGTCAACACTAAGCGTTTTTCTAAATATCTCTGTCCACATTAGACGGATATTTGGGTGAATCTCCTCCTACTGGGCATGCACAGGACAAACAGAAAACAAGCGAAGAGGAAACGGTATACTTGGTGCTCATTTGTCTAGTTACAGACTAGAAAAACTTAAAAGGAGTTGCTCTTGGCACTCGCGCAGGAGGACTTAAAACTAAAAAAATACTGTAGCGTAGAGGCAACCGACAGGGAATTGACAGACAGTATGACCCAGCTGAGGACGAGCATTGAAAAACTGACTAACTGTTGCATTAATAAAGCACCTTGTTAAATGTATAAAACATGACTTAATCAGTGTTATCTTGTATTTCCATACAATGTTACATTAGGCTGTTACACATCATTTGTCAGAGAAGTACTTGCATAAATAGGTAAACCACCTTGGTTCTTGGTTCTTGGTTCTTGATCCTCCAAAATATTCTGCATGGAATTTAAACTGGAGGTGGCAGAGGGTGTTTTCTGTCCTTACCTTCACACAAGCAAGGACAGAAAACAGGGCAAAGTGAGTATACTTATTTATTCAGTAAGCTCTGGGTCAAAGTCTTCGGTGAGTACATTTCTAACTCTTCTGGCTTCAGTCTCGTTGCCATCTGTTCTAAAATTGTTAGGTTCTGCGAAGCGCAGAATCAAATATCACTGTGATGAATGTACGCTCTAAACAATAAAGTAGTAATAATAATAAGAAGAATAAGAATAATAAGAAGAAAACACTGAAACGCCGGGCTGTCGCCATCTGTTCCGGCACGTCATGACAGCGGTTTTAAAAAGCTCCAGTTACCCCATATACACTGCAACGGACATTAGGCATTTTCAGATTTATTCACTCTGGAGACCATTTCTGAAAATCTCCGTTTTGGGGGGCTAAAAACCCCGTTTCAGTGCGGACGGAAGGTCAATACGAAGAGAAAAAGCTTTGTTTCCAAAATTATCTGGCTTAATGTGGATGTAGCATCAAAATAATGTCAGAGATCCCACAATACGGTCGGCGATCTCACAATACAGTCAGAGACCTCAGAATACAGTCGCAGAGCTCACAATAAGGCGGGAGAACTCACAAGAAGGCCAGAGATCTCACAATACAGGCAGAGATCTCACAGTAAGTTCGGAGACCTCACAATAGTGTTAAAGAGCTCACTAAATGGCCAGACACTTCACAATATGGACAAGTATCTCACAATATGGCCAGAGACCTCACAATAAGGCCAGTGATCTCACAGTACCTTCATAGATCTCACAATACCGGCAGGGACATCACAATATGGCCAGAGATCTCGCAATATGGCCAGAGACCTCACAGTACCTTCAGAGATCTCACAATACCAGCAGGGACAACACAATACGGCCAGGGATCTCTTAATAGTTCCAGAAACTTCAGCATACGGTCTGAGAACCCGCAAAATGACCTGACAAGTCACAATACATTCAGAAAAATTACAACAAGATCAGGGACATCGCAGTACGGTCAGGTATCTCAAAATATGGCCAGAGATCTCACAATACCGACAGAGAAATCACAATATGGCCCGAGACCTCGAGTACAGTCAAAGACCTCATGAAACGGCCAGATACCTCACAATATGGACAGATACATCAGAATATGGCCAGAGACCTCAGAATACAGTCACAGACCTCGCAGTATGGCCACGGATCTCAGAATACAGCCAGAGACCTGACAATACGTCCACCGATTTCACAGTACCTTCAGAGATGTCACAATACGGTCATAGACCTCACAAAACGGCCAGAGAGCTCACAATATGGCCAGAGATCTTACAGGTAGTTCAAAGACCTCACAACAGTGTCAAAGACCTCACTAAATGGCCAGACACCTCACAATACGGACAGGTATCTCACAGTACTGGCAGGAACATCACAATACGGCCAGAGACCTCACAATACAGCCAAAGACCTCACAATATGGCCAGAGACCTCACAGTACCTTCAGAGATCTCACAATACTGGCAGGGACATCACAATATGGCCAGGGATCTCTTAATACTTCCAGAAACTTCAGCATACAGTCTGAGAACCCGCAAAATGGCCTGACAAGTCACAATATGTTCAGAAAACTTACAACAAGATCGGAGATATTGCAGAATGGTCAGAGATCTCAAGATATGGCCAGAGATCTCACAATACGGTCACAGAAATCACAATATGGCCCGAGACCTCACAGTACAGTCAAAGACCTCACGAAACAGCCAGATACCTCACAATATGGACAGATATGTCGCAATATGGCCAGAGACCTCACAATACGGCCAGAGACCTTACAATGTGTCCACCGATTTCACTGTACCTTCAGAGATGTCACAATACGGTCATAGACCTCAGAAAACGGCCAGAGACCACACAATATGGACAGAGATCTTACAGGTAGTTCAGAGACCTCAGAATAGTGTCAAAGACCTCACTAAACGGCCAGATACCTCACAATATGAACAGATACATCGCAATATGGCCAGAGACCTCACAATACGGCCAGAGACCTCACAATAGGGCCAGAGATCTTACAGGTAGTTTGGAGACCTCACAATAGTGTCAAAGACCTCACTAAATGGCCAAACACCTCATAATATGGACAGGTATCTTGCAATATGGCCAGAGACCTCACAATACGTCCAACGATCTCACAGTACCTTCAGAGATCTCACAATACTGGCAGGTTCATCACAATACGGCCAGGGATCTCTCAATACATCCAGGGACTTTAGCATATGGTCTGAGACCCAGCAAAATGGCCTGACAACTCACAATACGGCCAGAGACCTCACAACACATTCAGAGAACTCACAGTAAGATCGGAGACATCGTAATACGGTCAGAGATCTCACAATACGGTCACAGATCTCACAATACGGTCAGAGAACTCACAATATGGCCAGAGACCTCACAGTACAGTCAAATACCTCACGAAATGGCAAGGCACCTCACAATACGAGCAGATATCTCGCAATATTCTGAGATACGGCCAGAGATCTTACAATAAGGTCAGAGACTTCACAATAGTGTCAAAGACCTCACTAAATGGCCAGACACCTCACAATACAGACAGGTATCTAGCAATATGGCCAGAGACCTCACAATAATGCGAGAGAGATCTCAAAATACTGTCCGAGAGCTCACAATGCGGTCAGAGACCTCACAGTATGATCACAGACCTCACAATATGGTAACAGACCTCAATATATGGCCAGAGATCTCAGGTTACATCCACACCACGCCAGACAATTTTGAAAACGCCGGTTTCGAGTAAAAACGACAGGCGTCCACACTAACCGTTTTTCAAAATATCTCTGTCCATATTAGATGGATATTTGGGCGAATCTCCTCCTACTGGGCATGTGCAGGACAAACAGAAAACAAGCGAAGAGGAAACGGTATACTTGGTGCGCATTTGCCTAGTTACAGACTAGAAAAACTTAAAAGGAATTGCTCTTGGCACTCGTGCAGGAAGACTTAAAACTAAAAAAATACTGTAGCATGAACCTGATGGCATGAACATCGACTTCTCTAACTTCCGCTAATGCCCCACCTCCCCCTCGTACCCCATCTGTTACTTATTTTTATGCACACATTCTTTCTCTTACTCTCCTTTTTCTCCCTCTGTCCCTCTGAATATACCCCTTGCCCATCCTCTGGGTCCCCCCCCACCTTGTCTTTCTTCCCGGACCTCCTGTCTCATGATCCTCTCTTATCCCTTTTGCCTATCACCTGTCCAGCTCTTGACTCCATCCCTCCCCCTCCTGTCTTCTCCTATCATTTTGGATCTCCTCCTCCCCCTCCAACTTTCAAATCCCTTACTCATTCTTCCTTCAGTTAGTCCTGACGAAGGGTCTCGGCCTGAAATGTCGACTGCACCTCTTCCTAGAGATGCTGCCTGGCCTGCTGCGTTCACCAGCAACTTTTATGTGTGTTGCTTGAAAATACTGTAGCGTATGGAGGCAACCGACAGGGAATTCACAGACAGTATGACCCGGCTGACGACGAACATTGAAAAACTGACTAACTGTTGCATTAATAAAGCACCTAGTTAAATATATAAAACATGACTTCATCAGTGTTGTCTTGTATTTCCATACAATGTTACGTTAGGCTGTTACACATCTATTGTCAGAGAAGTACTTGCATAAATAGGTAAACCACCTTGGTTCTTGGTTCTTCGTTCTTGATCCTCCAAAATATTCCGCATGGAATTTAAACTGGAGGTGGCAGAGGGTGTTTTCTGTCCTTACCTTCATACAAGCAAGGACAGAAAACAGGGCAAAGTGAGTATACTTATTTATTCAGTAAGCTCTGGGTCAATGTCTTCGGTGAGTACATTTCTAACTCTTCTGGCTTCAGTCTCGTTGCCGTCTGTTCTTAAATTGTTAGGTTCTGCGAAGCACAGAATCAAATATCACTGTGATGAATGTACGCTCTAAACAATAAAGTAATAATAATAATAAGAAGAATAAGAATAATAATAAGAAAACAATTGCCGCGCTGCCGCCATCTGTTCCGGCACGTCATGACAGCGGTTTTAAAAAGCTCCGGTTACCCCAAAAACACTGCAACAGACATTAGGCATTTTCAGATTTATTCACTCTGGAGACTGTTTCAGAAAATCTCTGTTTTCGGGGGCTAAAAACATCGTTTCAGTGTGGACGGAAGGTCAAATCGAAGAGAAAAAGCTTTGTTTTCAAAATTATCCGGCATAGTGGGGATGTAGCCTAAGACTACATGACACAGCCTCACAACAGAGAGGAGTTGTTTTAGAATGGGTATGAGGAAGAATTTCTTTAGCTGGAGAGTGGTAAATCTGTGGAATTATTTGCTGCAGGCAGCTGTGAAGGCCCAGTCTTTACATATGTTTAAGGCAGAGGTTGATAGATTCTTGATTAGTCTGTGTATGAAGGGATACAAGGGGAAAACAGATTGGGAATGAGAGGAAAAGTGAATCAGCAAGATGAAATTGTGGGCTGACTCAATGGGCCAAATGGCCTAATTCTGCTACGGCATCTTATGGTCTTGAGGTCTTATGGAAATCAACAATTTCTGGCCCCATCAATCATTCCACGATCAAAGTCACTTTCGATCACATTTCTTCCTTATTCTAATATTTGATCTGAGCAACAGCTGAATCTCTTGACCATGTCCGTATGCTTTTATGCATTTAGTTTCTGCCACGTGATTAGCTCATTAAATACTTGTCTTAATGAGCAGGTGCACAGTGGTCACTGAGTGTATCTCATAGAAATTAGGTGTTAATACGTAGACCGGTCTTCACAAACTTGCTCAGCTCATCCAAAAGGTTTAAGCTGAAAATTAAATGAGAATTCGATTTCTAGTTTTGGGATAAGTTCAAAAACAGGGAGATTTATGTACGTTCATTCAGTCTTGTCCATGAACTATTCTTATGTACCTACAGCCACACTCAACTGTTACTTGTACATTGTGTTTTATAGATTTGCTTTTATCTTTTTATTTTTTGTTTTTTTATGCTTTTTTTTATACTACATCTGATCCGGAGTAATAACAATTTTGTTCTCCTTTACACTCATGAATTGAGGATTCCAGCATTCAACATTGTTTAATGTCATTTCAGGTACACAAGTGTAAAGAAGAACAAAATGATAGTTACCCCCAATCTGATGCTGCATAATAAAACATAAGACAAAGAACATAATAATAAAAACATAATAAATATAAATACATAAGATAGTGCGTAGTCATATATTGATTGTATGTCCATAAAATGATGCTAGGCGTGGGTTTGAGGCCCCCCATTGGTCAAGAACGACCGTAGATATTGCGACCCATCTCTCAGTGTGATACACAAGCCAGTTCACAATCCAGGGTGGTATGATATGGGGAACAAGCTGTTGGCCATTCAGCAGGCTCACTCTCTCCATGTAGCTGATGAATACAAAGGAATGGCAGAGACTGTTACAGTTTAGCACCAATGATGTCGCAGGAGTTTCCAGTCAGCAGACTGTCCCTCTCCACGCATCTGATGAACCCAAAGGAACGGCAGAGTCCGATGCAGTTTGGCACCAGCAGCGTCGCAGGATTTGCGAGTCAGCATTGAACTAAATGTAGAACTGCCTTAGCGACTCCGGCTCTGGAATTTTTCCCCTCGCGATTTACTCTTGAAGCCTTTCCCATGAGTGGGTATGGTCACAGGGCAGCGGAGGATTGAGAAAAACGTTTTCCTTCGAGATGACATGCCAACCATGGCTGCCGAACCCAATCTGCCCAAAGTGACTAGACCGCAGAGCTTAGTAGCTAAGCTACACGTGAAGGCCAGGAGCTGTACTTGGTAGTCAGAGGCTATTTGAGACACACTGCCAATGGGAGCATTTAATAGGTAGTGGGAGCTTATCCCCACTAACCCCCCACTCCAGGCCCAGAAGTGTCTGTATGAAAGGTGACTGACAGAAAAGGACAAAATATGGTTCTCTAAAGTAGTAATAGAATGACAGTAAACAATCTTGAATCTAACTAATGTGGTTTATCAACCTTAGTCGACTCACATCATACAAGATAGAGAATTTGTTTAGTCATAAGATTTTGAATAGCTGAAGTGCTTCATATGGCACTAATTCTTAAAGGAAACTTAAACATTTATATCTGTATTAAGGTAATAATTTGGGGTGCCACGATAGCATAGTTGTTAGCACAATGCTTTACAGTATCAGTGACCTGGGTTCAATTCCCACTGCTGTAAGGAGTTTGTACATTCTCCCCATGACTGTGTGGGTTTCCTCCAGGTGCTTTGGTTTCCTCCCACAGTCCAAAGACATCCCGGCTTGTAGGTCAATTGGGCATTGTAAATTGTCCTGTGATTAGGCCAGGATTAAAATTGGGGGATTGCTAGGCGGCATGGCTCAAAAGGCCAGAGGGGTCCATTCCACACCACGTGTTAATAAAATAAAAATGTGTCATCCATCATTAAGAACCCCCATCATCCAGGACTTGGCGTCTTCTCATTGCTACCATCAGGGAGGAGGTACAGAAGCTTGAAGGCACACACTCAGTGATTCAAGAACAGCTTCTTCCCCTCCCATCAGATTTCTGAGTGGATATTGGACACATGAACACCATCTCACTATTTTTTTGCACTACATATTTGTGTGGGCACGTGGCCAAGTGGTTAAGCATTCAACTAGTGATCTGAAGGTCGTGAGTTCGAGCTCCAGCCGAGGCAGCGAGTTGTGTCCTTGAGCAAGGCACTTAATCACACAGTGCTCTGGGACGACACTGGTGCCAAGCTGTATGAGTCCTAATGCCCCTCCCTTGGACAACATCGGTGTCGTGGAGAGGGGAGACTTGCGGCATGGGCAACTGCCGGTCTTCCATACAACCTTGCCCAGGCCTGCGCCCTGGAGAGTGAAGACTTTCCAGGTGCAGATCCATGGTCTCACAAGACTACGGATGCCTTATTATTATATTTAATTTAACTATTTAATAGATACGTACTCTATACAATTACTATAATTCACAGTTTTTATTATGTATTTCGATGTACTGCTGTCGCATAAACAACATATTTTGCGACATATTGCGTTGACATGAAACCTGGTTCTGATTACATACGGTGTGACATATTGCTGGAGACATTGCATGCACTGAAAATTGATGCTTATAATGAGATATCGAGCATTTTTTGTGTCATCACCTCAAAACATTACAGATTGTGGCATTGAATCGGTGTTTTAATCAGGTTATGCTTTACTCACATTATCCATTAAAAACATCCTTACAAATATAATTTGTGAGACATTCCTGGTATTGTAAAAATAAAACAAACAAGGACTTTTAAAACCAGCCTGTACTTCAGTTGTAAAAATATAAATTTGGAGCTATTAATCAAGCATTTCCACTCTGATCATTTCCATTGGTGCAGAAGAACATTGTGTATTATTCTCAGTCATGTGCACTGAGATGTGTCATTGGCAATTACATACTTTATGCTTTGCTTACTTTGTGTACTCTTTAACACTCAATGTATTTTTTTTAAACCATTGTTTGCTCAAGAGTTTTAACTGCAATTTCAACCTAGACACACGTTTTTCATTGCAATGTCAGTATCAATCATCTGGACTAAATTAATAGGTGTTGGAGTCATCTCTTTATAAAATCTGAGGTGAGAGAATCAATGCTAAAAGCCAATGGGTTGCAGTGGTTTACCCTGATACCCAGGGTACCCTAATGGGATACCCTGATCCTCTCCACAGCCAACTTGCACATTGAGACATTTATTTATTTATTTCAGAGATACAGTGTGGAATCGGCCCTCCCAGCTTGTCAAGCCACGCCTCACTGACCTTCGAATGAACCCTACCCTAATCATGGGATCAATTCACCTACCCGGCACATCTTTGGACCATGAAAGGAAACCGGAGCACCCAGAAAAAACCCAAACTTTCCACAGGGAGAACAAACAAGCTCCTTACAGAGGGTGATATACTGTGTCCGGTGCTCCCGATCTGGCCTTCTATATATTGGCATGACCCAATGCAGGCTGGGAGACCATTTCGCTGAACACCTAAACTCTGTCCTCCAGAGAAAGCAGGATCTCCCAGTGGCCACACATTTTAATTCCACGTCCCATTCCCATTCTGACATGTCTATCCACAGCCTCCTCTACTGTAAAGATGAAGCCACACGCAGGTTGAAGGAACAACACCTTATATTCCGTCTGGGTAGCCTCCAACCTGATGGCATGAACATTGACTTCTCTAACTTCCGTTAATGCCCCACCTTCCCCTTGTACCCCATCCCTTATTTATTTATTTTTTTTTTCTCTCTCTCTCATTTTTCTTCCTCTGTCCCTCTCACTATACTCCTTGCCCATCCTCTGGGCTCCCCTCCCCCTTTCTTTCTCCCTAGGCCTCCCTTCCCATGATCCTGTCTCTTCTCCAGCCTCGTATCTCTTTTGCCAATCAACTGTCCAGCTCTTGGCTCTATCCCTCCCCCTCCTCCTATCATTTTGGATCTCCCCTTCCCCCTCCCACTTTCAAATCTCTTACTAGCTTTTCTTTCAGTTAGTCCTGACGAAGGGTCTCGGCCCGAAACGTCGACTGTACCTCTTCCTATAGACGCTGCCTGGCCTGCTGCGTTCACCAGCATTTTATGTGAGTTCCTTACAGAGAAAGCCGGGATTGAACTCTGAACTCTGACGCCCCAAGCTGTCATGGCATCATGCTAGTTGCTAGGCTACCGTGGCACCCTTTGCAGGGTAACAGACAGGGACCAGCTCTGACGAACCCTAGTCCTCATGATTTCAAAGTCTTTACTGCAGTTTCACCCTCTCCTTGGCTCAGAGCAACCAGCTCATTACACATTGTAAATGGAACCGTCAGTCCGTGTGGCTGTCAGCTTTTGATTGGCGAAACAGTCTGTGGTAGATAGCAATAACAGTGATAACTGTAAACAAACTGGCCATTCACTGTCAATTATCTTACATTCACTTGCAAAATAAAACTGTATTCTTCTCTATGATTATGACACTTCTGTTTTACAATCATTATTTCAAGGTTCAAGATTGTTTAATGCCATTTCCAGTACACAAGTGTAAAGGAGGACAAAATAGTTGTTACTCTGGATCTGAAAAAAAAACACCAAAAAATGAAAAAAACAATATGCTAAGGAACAATAACAATAAAAACACATGAATTATAAATAGGTAAGATAGCTGATACACATAGATTGATTTTATGTCCATAAAGTGACACTAGTCACAGGAGTGTCTGTACATAAGGTGTCTGACAGGAATGAAAAAGTAGTAGTTGTAGGGGGGGAGGTGGGAGGGTGTGTGGAGGAATGAAGTGGGTGGAGGTGTTGATCACCCTTAGTGCTTGGAGAAACTAACCGTTTTTTCGGTTGGTTGGTCCTGGTGTGGATGCTATGTAGCCTCCTCCCCAATGGAAGTGGGACAGACAGTTGATGATCAGGGTGGGCGGGATCCTTTGGGGCATTGCTGGCCCTTTTCGGGCACCTTTCTGTGTATAAACTTAACCTAAATGAAGATAGAAAACATGCCAAACATGACAAGTGCTGATAGGAGGCTTAAGAATATGATTCCAGAACTGTTATTTACAATAGTGAAATCTTCAATACTTCCATTTCCTAAAAATTCTGTGTTTGATGTGCTCTTCTTGTTAAAGGAAGTATTGCTAGATATGCAGCCTCAGTTGATGGTGTTAAATGGATTATTAAGTTATATCCGCACATTGTATTGGGTTTTTAAAAGTCATTCTGTTGATTTGTGTGAATTTCACATTATAAGATGCTGGCAGGGCTATGAAATACGTTTAGCTTCACCGTACAAGGATGACTTTCTAGGTTTCGTTCTTTTGTCATTGTTAGCAATCACCCTTCATGTTAACACTTAGTGTTAGAAACCCCTTTGTAAATAGTAAGTTGGTAAATAAGTAAAATCTATATTTTAGAGATAGAAATTCAACCCAGTCAGATGCATATTTTTACATCTAGTCTTCAACCTATGGGTACCACGGCAGCGTAGTAATTAGCATGATGCTCTTACAGTTGGGGCGTTGGAGTTCAGAGTTCAATTCTGATGCCATCTATTAGAAGTTTGTATATCCGTCTGATAAACGCATGGGTTTCCTCTGGGTGCTCTAGTCTCCTTCCTTAGTCCAAACACAAAGCAGTTTGTATGTAGGTTATTTCATTATTGTAAATTGTCCTGTGATTAAGCTGGAGTTAAATAGTTGGGTTTATGGGTGGTTCGACTCTTTGAGCCAAAAGGGCTTATTCTGTGTTGTACCTCTAAATAAAATAAAAATCACAATATGTTGGAGCCACTTACTGGTGCCGAGTAAGAGATATGGGAGTTTTCAAGAATTTTAACTCCAATCTCTACCTGGACATATGTTTTTAAAAGGAATATATATACTGTCCTTGACACTATGTCACACTAGACTCAGAGAAATACCCCAGTGAGCCCCGAGTCAGACATCGAAAAATCTATACTGAAGTACCTTCACCCGATCTTCAAAAGATCACAGCTTAGTAACATAAACGCAAGAGATTCTGCAGATGCTGGAAATTCAGAACAGCATGCACAAGATGCTGGAGGAACTCAGCAGGTCAGGAACCACTATGAAGAGGAATAAACAGTCAATGTTTCAGGTCGAGAACCTTCATCAGTCACGAATTCCTCCAGCACTTTGCGTGCATGGCTGCGGCTTAGTAACTAGTTGATTGATGTTTCATCCTTTTATTCAGTGGCCTATTATTAGCTCAGAACTCCAAAGAAACTTAGAAGCCATAGAAATGTGGTTTCTTAGAAGAATGCTGAAAATATCATATAGAGATAGGGTAGCTAATGAGACAGTACCATAACATGCCCATACAAAAAGATCTTTAATGAGAACATTAAATGAGAGGAAACTTAAATTCCTGGGGCCATGTCATCAGAAAGGGAGAAATAGAATGCCTTCCATTACAAGGCCATATGCCTGGGAAACGCAGAAGAGGAAGGCAAAGAAGAAAATATATGGACACTGTGAAAGAACTGAGAGACCCAAGTGTGCGAGATATCATTGACGCTGCATGGGATCGTTCGATGTGGAGAGCCATGATCGCCCAAGTGTGTAACGTGCAAGGCACATGAAGAAGAAGATGATTATTAGTTCTGTCTGTGTATACTGCATGTATATGCTCAGTGCTATGGGAGAAAGCATTTTTTGCATAATGTTTAACACAGTAGACCAAGAGGAAAACTACTTCATTCAGCAACTCAGTTACAGAGGAGAAAATATAATTGGGCTAAATTTGTTGGCAAAATATTCATTTTTCTGTAAATCCGACATAAACACATAGCAGTTGTCATAAAGTGACATGACAGGATGGTATACTGTATCTTCCATAAATAACATGCTTTTCTTTCTCGCAACATACATCAAAGTTGCTGGTGAACGCAGCAGGCCAAGCAGCATCTGTAGGAAGAGGTACAGTCGACGTTTCAGGCCGAAACCCTTCGTCAGGACTAACTGAAGGAAGAGTGAGTAAGGGATTTGAAAGCTGGAGGGGGAGGGGGAGATGCAAAATGATAGGAGAAGACAGGAGGGGGAGGGATAGAGCTGAGAGCTGGACAGGTGATAGGCAAAAGGGGATACGAGAGGATCATGGGACAGGAGGTCCGGGAAGAAAGACAACGTGGGGGGGGGGGTGACCCAGAGGATGAGCAAGAGGTATATTCAGAGGGACAGAGGGAGAAAAAGGAGAGTGAGAGAAAGAATGTGTGCATAAAAATGAGTAACAGATGGGGTACGAGGGGCAGGTGGGGCCTAGCGGAAGTTAGAGAAGTCGATGTTCATGCCATCAGGTTGGAGGCTACCCAGACGGAATATAAGGTGTTGTTCCTCCAACCTGAGTGTGGCTTCATCTTTACAGTAGAGGAGGCCGTGGATAGACATGTCAGAATGGGAATGGGATGTGGAATTAAAATGTGTGGCCACTGGGAGATGTAGCGAAGGAAAAGTGGGGGACAGATACCATACAGTTTCCCTTCCTCCACTATCAACTCTGCTCTTAAACGCATCTCCCCCATTTCACGTACATCTGCTCTCACTCCATCCTTCCGCCACCCCACTAGGAATAGGGTTCCCCTGATCCTCACCTACCACCCCACCAGCCTCCGGGTCCAACATATTATTCTCCGTAACTTCTGCCACCTCCAACGGGATCCCACCACTAAGCACATCTTTTCCTCCCCCACCCCCGCATTCCGCAGGGATCGCTCCCTACGCGACTCCCTCGTCCATTCGTCCCCCCCATCCCTCCCCACTGATCTCCCTCCTGGCACTTATCCGCGTAAGCGGAACAAGTGCTACACATGCCCTTACACTTCCTCCCTTACCACCATTCAGGGCCCCAAACAGTCCTTCCAGGTGAGGCATCACTTCACCTGTGAGTCGACTGGGGTGATATACTGCGTCCGGTGCTCCCGATGTGGCCTTTTATATATTGGTGAGACCCGACGCAGACTGGGAGACCGCTTTGCTGTACATCTACGCTCTGTCCGCCAGAGAAAGCAGGATCTCCCAGTGACCACACATTTTAATTGCACATCCTATTCCCATTCTGACATGTCTATCCACGGTCTCCTCTACTGTAAAGATGAAGCCACACTCAGGTTGGAGGAACAACACCTTATATTCTGTCTGGGTAGCCTCCAACCTGATGGCATGAACATCGACTTCTCTAACTTCCGCTAAGGCCCCACCTCTCCCTCGTACCCCATCTGTTACTCATTTTTATGCACACATTCTTTCTCTCACTCTCCTTTTTCTCCCTCTGTCCCTCTGAATATACCTCTTGCCCATCCTCTGGGTCACCCCCCGCCCTCCTTGTCTTTCTTCCTGGACTTCCTGTCCCATGATCCTCTCGTATCCCCTTTTGCCTATCACCTGTCCAGCTCTTGGCTCCATCCCTCCCCCTCCTGTCTTCTCCTATCATTTTGCATCTCCTCCCTCCCCCTCCAACTTTCAAATCCCTTACTCACTCTTCCTTCAGTTAGTCCTGACGAAGGGTCTCGGCCTGAAACGTCGACTGCGCCTCTTCCTATAGATGCTGCTTGGCCTGCTGCGTTCACCAGCAACTTTGATGTATCTTGCTTGAATTTCCAGCATCTGCAGAATTCCTGTTGTTTGCTTTTCTTTCTCTTTCATTGCTTACTGAAGAATCCAATGTCTTTCCATTAGATCATGACAGCTGTTGTTCTGAGTAAAGAATCTGTTTTCGTTGCCATTTTGAATGGTTTCTCTGTAGTGCTTCACGTTATTTTAACCACAGGCGTTTGGTGTGTGCTCCTCGCCGTAGATCAGCTGACAGTTAGATAGGGTCACTTTCATGTCATGTAGCTTTTCCTGGCTTGCACAATGACAGCTTTGACACAAATGTATTATCTGTCTGAATATCCCATGTCTTGCGCAAATATCCTATAAGGCACTTTCCTTAAATTAGCCATTCTTGACTGAGGGAAAAGGTTGATTTCCTTGTCATGGTGCTTTGAAAATATATTGACTTTAAATAATTTTGATTCAGTGGACCGAAAAATAGACTGTAAAGTCTGTAACTTCTTCAGAAATGCTTCCTCTGAGTGTACCTTTTGACTGTCTTGGAATTAACTGTGGAGTCTCAAGATCTCAAGATCTAATACTGGTGATAAAGTGCCAAGAAAATATTTTCCTGTGAAACACAAAGATTGAAATTTAATGTACATAAATTATTTATATTTTCTATCTCAAGTCACTTTGCTTTAGTTAGCAAAAGATGCCAGTCTAGGAGAGGCAATGGATTAAAAATCAAACATTGGACAAGTTTTCCAAGTACGCAGAGAGTGATGAGTGTGTGGAATGGGCAGCCGGCAATAGTGGTGGAGGCGGATACAATAGGATTTCTTCAGAGACTTGGATAGGACCCTGGTCAGAGCCCACTTGGAGTACTGTGCTCAGTTCTGGTCACCTCACTACAGGAAGGATGTGGAAACCATAGAAAGGGTGCAGAGGAGATATACAGGGAAGATGCCTGGATTGGGGAGCATGCCTTATGAGAATAGGTTGAGTGAACTCGGCCTTTTCTCCTTGGAGCGATGGAGGATGAGAGGTGACCTGATAGAGGTGTATAAGATGATGAGAGGCATTGATAGTGTGGATAGTCAGAGGCTTTTTCCCAGGGCTGAAATGGCTAGCACAAGAGGGCACAGTTTTAAGGTGCATGGTGCAGGTACAGATGAGATGCCAGGAGTAAAGTTGTTTTTTTTTTACACAGAGAGTGGTGAGGGCGTAGAATGGGCTGCTGGCAACGGTAGTGGAGGCAGATACAATAGGGTCTTTTAAGAGACTCCTGGATAGGTGAATAGAGCTCAGAAAAATAGAGGGCTATGGTCAACCACAGGAAATTTCTAAAGTAAGTACATGTTTGACACAGCATTGTGGGCTGAAGGGCCTGTATTGTGCTGTAGTTTTTCTATGGTTCTAAGTTATTTGAATGGGCAAGGTGAATGGCAAATGGAAATTGATGCTTAAAACATTAGAAGTGGAGAGCAAACTGGATTACCTGCACAACAGCAATACCTACAGTACTGTACAAAAGATTTTTAATCTCTTTTCAGAAGGTACGGCCTCCACAGAGCATTGAGCTCAATATCATTGAGGCTGTCTGGGATAACCTGGAGAGACAGAAGCAAACGAGACAGCAAGTCTGCAGAAGAACTCTAACAAATTCTGCAAGATGCTTGGAACAACCTACCAGCTGTTTTTTGTATGAAACTGCATGACAGTGTACCTAAGAGAATTGATGCCATTTTAAATGCAAAGGGTAGTCACACCAAACATTGATTTGATTCAGTTTTTTACTGTTTACTGTCTTTATTTTAGTTTTTTTGATCTTTAGAAACTTCTAATTTCCTTATTTTTGAAAGCATCTTTGCTATGCAGATTTTTTTGCATGTGCTGAAGACTTTTGCACAGTATAATACATGAGGCTGCTATTTATTGATTACACCTCGGCATTTAACACAATCATACCCTCAGTATGATCAACAAACTCCAAAACCTGGGTCTTTGTACCTCCCTTTGCAACTGGACCTTTGACTTCCTCAATAGAAGGCCACACAGTCAGCGTAGTTTAGAAATAACATCTCCTCCGCACCGATAATCAGCACTGGCACACCACAAGGATGTGTGCTTAGCCCACTACTCTACTCCACTCTCTCTACAGCCATGACCATGTGGCTAGGTACAGCTCAAATGCCAACTCTAAATTTGCTGAAGATACAACTCTTGTGGGCAGAATTCAGACGGTGAAGAGGAGGTGTACATAAGCGAGATCGATCAGCTTGTTAAATGGTGCTGCAGCAACAAGCTTTCAAGGAAGGTGAAGTCAGAGAAAACACGCCAGTCCTTGTCGAGGAATCAGCTGTGGAAAGGTTAAGTAATTTCAAGTACAACACACATAAAATCCTGGAGGAACTCCTGGGTTCCTGAATGTCAACATCTCTGAAGATCTATCCTAGTCCCAACGTATTAATGCAATTACCAAGAACGCACAACAGTGGGTATACTTCATTAGGTATTTGAGGAGATTTACTGTCACCAAGGACTCTAGCGAATTTCTACAGATGTTCCATGGAAAGCATTCTAACTGGTTACATCACATCTGGTATGGAGGAACCACCGCACAGGATTGGAAAAAGCTGCAGAAAGTTCTAACTCAGCGGGCTCCATGATGGACACTAGCCTCCCCAGCATCAGAGACACCTTCAAAAAGCAATACCTCAAAAAGGCGGCATCGATCATTAAGGACCCCCATCACCCAGGACATGCCCTTTCTCATTGCTACCATCAGGGAGGAGGTACAGGAGCCTGAAGACACACACTCGATGTTATAGGAACAGCTTCTTCCCTTCTACCACCAGATCTCTGAATAGACAATTAATCCAAGTACATTACCTCACTTTTGTTTGCTCTCCTTTTGCACTACATATTTAATTTTAATTTATATATATTTCTTACTGTAATTGCTGGTGGCGCAGTGACACCAGCGCCGGACTCCGGAATGGAGGTTCCCGGGTTCGAATCCAGTCGGGCTGCTCACGAATACGCTTTCCATCTGTGCCGGGTTGACTGTTGACCTGGCAACTCGACTTCGTAAGACAAAGAAAAATACCGTGTAATGTCTGTGTGCGGAGTGGCGCCCCACACAGCCTTCCGATCCGCACCTTGTAAGGCATGAAAATGCCCGATGCTGGCCTCTCAGGCCTGAGTCAACGTCATCATCATCATTGCAATTTATAGTGTTTTAAATTATGTACTGCTCTTCAAAACAACAAATTCCAAAGTTCAAAGTAAATCTGATTCAAGTTTCAAGTGTAAAGGAGAATGAAATAATTGTTACTCCAGATCTGATCCAGCAAAAAAAGTACAATTATAATGAAAAAACCATGATAAATATAAATACATAAGATAGCTTCTATACGTAGATTAACTGTATGTCCATAAAGTGCTGTTAGGCACAGGAGTATCTGTACATAATGTGAATCTGACAGGAAATGATAAATTAGTGGTGTTGTGTTTGTGTGTGGAGGTATTGGTCACACTTACTGCTTGGCGAAAGTAACTGTTTTGAGTCTGGTGGTCCTGGCACGCATGCGACGTAGCCTCCTCCCTTATGGGAGAGGGTCAAACGGCCCATGAGGATGGCAGGTGAGATCTGTCATGATGTTACTGGCCCTTTTCCAGCACCTTTCTGTATATACAGTATTTGTAAATAAGAGGCATACATACTGAATGCTACACACTTATTATGCTGCCTGGATTTGTAATCACATTCAGAAGCAAACTGATAGAAAGGAAATTGGTTCAACATAGGTTATCTCGGACTGTAAGACATTGGAGCAGAATTAGGCCATTCAGCCCATCGAGTCTGCTCCACCATTCCATTATGGCTGATTCATTATCCCTCTCAAACCTCATTCTCCAGCCTTTTCTCTGTAATCTTTGACACCCTGACAACTCAAGAGCTATCAACCCTGAGCTTTAAATATACCTAATGACTTGGCCTTCACAGCCAACTGTGGCAATGAATTCCACAGATTCACTACTCTCTGACCAAAGTAATTCTTCCTCGTCTCTGTTTTAAGTGTAAGTACCTCCATTTTGAGGTTGTCCCCTCTGGTCCTAGATTTACCACTATAATAAACATCAAAGTTCAAGGTGAAGTTGAGTGAAGTTATCCCCTTTGGTTCAAGAGCCTGATGACTGAGGTGTAGTAACTGTTCTTGAACCTGATAGTTTAAGTCCTGAGGCTCCTCTCCATATCCAGTCTATTAATGACTATCTTCCAGTGATATTGTACTCTAGTTTCAACCACTGCTAACTTTTCTTAGCTTCAGATTTCTTATTTTTATTTTTTTCCATTTTATAGCATTGGCAAATACCCCACTCTTTATATGAATGGATCCTTGGTGTAATCCAATTAGGAAGGCCTGAAAAGTTTATCCACTTTGAATATATCCTTGCACTGGTGCATAACCTTTACAAGTCTCCTAAAGAGAGTCATAATCCTCTGTTTCTCATTCAGTGGATAATCCCTCATTATCTCTTACAGCCAAATTAGTTCATTATCTTACCCCTTCCCGCCAGAGAGAGAGGTTAGAAGGACACTCTAATTTGATTTAGTAAAGACACTCAGGAAATACACTGCAGCTCTGGATCACTAATTACCAGACTGACAAAGCTTAAAATGGACAAGGCAGCAGGGAGGATTGAAGAGCCTGGCTGGTAGACTTTCACAGAGAGATTGAGACCCTGATTAGGTTCAATTCATCTGCCAGGAAATTAGTGAAAATGAAATACTTGATGTTTCTTTTCTGTTATAGGGCTAATATTGTGAATTGAACAGCTCCCTGGTTTCATTATGAGAGAAGTTGGATATATCAGCCTTATTTATTTATCTATTTAGCTGTTAATTAATTAGTCTAGAAATACAGTATGGAAAAGGTCCTTCCAGCCCTTCTAGAAAAAGTCCTCAGCAATCACCAACAACCCTCGATTTAACACTAGCCTAATCACAGGTCAATTTATAATGACCAATTAATCTGCCAACCGTTGCGTCTTTGGACTATGTGTGGAAGCAGGAGTACCTGGAGGAAATCCATTCACACCTCCAGGAGGAGGTACAAACTCCTTACTGAGGGTACTGGGATTGAACTCTGACCTGTAATAGCATTCTGCTAATCGCTACACCACTGCAGCATCCCCTGCTGGATCTATTACTGTAAACAATCGACAGATTCTTCTTGCTCCAGAATCTGGAAATCGGGGTTTTATTAAGTGGACAACGCCTGCCAGACTGCAGTAATTATAGCTGGGAATGATTATTTGCCAGGTTTGTTGGCTGAAGTTAGTTCTTCTGATCACGATGCCTGCTGAAGTTTTGCAGAGTCCCAAGCAGCTGTGCAAGCGTGAACGGACACACACGTTCGAGGGTATCTGAGAGGCAGATGGAGCTGCATCTGTTGCTGGACTCCATGCGGATTTCAATAGAAGAGCAATTATCATACCAAGCCGTGATCACCTTGGCAGGATGCTTTCCATAGTGCATCGAGATTAAAATAGGTTAGAGTCAGAGTGGGCATGTAAAATTTCTTTCTCCTCCTGAGGAAGTAAAACATCCTGAGGCTTTATCCTGAGGGAGTAGAGAGGAGAATGCCTGCAAAAGGATGTGAGGTGGAGGGTTGAAGCAAGAACTGACAAGTGATAGGTGGATATGGGAAAGGAGAGTTTGATTGCCAGATAGATCTAGGCAGTGAGAGAGAAGGGCAATGATAGTTACAAACACTGGGAGGCAATTCCAAACCTGGGATTAAGAGGTAAAGGGAAGAGTAAGTAAAGATATTAATTATTTTAATTTACTTCAATGCTTTTAATCATTACAATTTTTTTTAATTAAAAAAAAACTATTGATTAAACATTACACACTCAGCAACCACTTAATTGGGAAGCTCCTGTACCTAATAAAGTGGCCAAAGAATGTATATTCATGGTTTTCTGCTGCTGTAGCCCATCCACTTCAAGGTTCAATGTGTTGTTCATTCAGAGATGCTTTCAGCTTACTGCTGATGATTATTTGAGTTGCTGTCACCTTCATGTCAGCTTGAAACAGTTTCTCCATTCTCCTCTGACCTCTCTCATTAATGAGGCGTTCTTGCCCACAGAACTGCTGCTCATTGGATGCTTTTTGTTTCTCAAACCTTCCTCTGCAATATCCAGAGACTGCGTGTGTGAAAATCCCAGGAGATCATCCCACAGTCAAAGTCACTTAGATCATATTTCTTCCCCATTCCCAAACATGAGGGAATCTGCAGATGCTGGAAGTTCGGAGCAACACAAAGAAAATGCTGGAGGAATTCAGCAGACCAGGCAGCATCTGTGGAAAAAAAATCAGTTGATGTTTTGGCCTGAGACCCTTAACAGGACGGGAAAGAAAGAGGAATTTTCCTCTTTCCTTTCAGTGCTGATGAAGGGTCGTGCCCAATCTGATGTTTGGATTAAGCAACTGTATCTCTTGACCATGTCTGTATGCAAATCATTGGCTGATTAGATATTTGCATTAATGAGCAGGTATACTAATAAAGCAGCCACTTGTATGCATATGTCAATTCAAGCAGTGTTTAAATGTCTTTGAATACCTGGGTTGGGTGCTGCAGGAACAAAGCACTACATATTTCTGTTCAGGAATTCACCCCTCCAAATTCCAGGAGTACCACTTTCATTTCTGTAAGAACACTTTCATCAATCGTAGTCATAGTCATAGTCATACTTCATTGATCCCGGGGGAAATTGGTTTTCGTTACAGTTGCCCATAAATAATAAATAGTAACAGAACCATAAATAGTTAGATAGTAATATGTAAATTATGCCAGTAAATTATGAAATAAATCCAGGACCAGCCTATCGGCTCAGGGTGTCTGACCCTCCAAGGGAGGAGTTGTAAAGTTTGATGGCCACAGGCAGGAATGACTTCCTATGACGCTCTGTGCTGCATCTCGGTGGAATCTCTGTGCTGCTGCAACCCTGACTAGTAAAACAGCAATGAAGAATCCTTCTACATCTGAGCGTGACAGTATTCCTGAATCCCCATCTGGGACTTGCATGACTGATAGAACTGAAAATTGAGAGGATCCTACTGGTGAAAGAAGCCCTGAACACCAGCGGCATAACAAGCAGTATGTAAGTAATTAAATCTGGACTCCAAAATTAAAATTATGATAAGGATTTACAGTATTAGTGAAAGAAATTTCAATATTTAAAAGTGATTTCGCTGATGTTGCCTAAGGGAAGATCTTGTCTGACAAATCTATTGGAATTCTTTAATGAAGTTCAAAGGTTCATTTTATTATCAAAGTATGTAAGCAGAACACAACTCTGAAAGGTGTCTTCTACAGATAGCCGTAAAATACAGAAAAACCATAGAAGTAGTTCAAACTTGTACTACTACTATGGCGTCATGAACGACATGGAGGGAATCTGGAAGTCAAACCTGACCAGAGGGCTTAAAAAGAGGATTTTCATGCAGTCATACAGTCCATTCTCACGTACGGATGCGAGACGTGGACACTCACCAACATGATGTGAAAGTCTCTAGATGGTTGCTATACACGAATGCTCCGGATGGCTCTTGACGTGAGTTGGCAACAGCACATGATGAACGTTGAGCTCTATGACGACCTACCGATGCTCACCACTAAAATTGAGGCGAGAAGACTGCAACTAGCAGGCACTGTCTACGCCACCCTGAGCTACCCGCCAGCCTAGTCATCATATGGGAGCCCAAGCACAGGAGGGTGAACCCTGGGTGTCCTCCCAAGACTATACTCAACATGCTCCTATAGTCTTGGGAGGACTTTAGGAGTCGACAGCGCGGCTAAGGTAGATGAACTGAACACACTGATGAGGGAGAGGGAGAAGTGGAGAGTCCATCATCGTGTCCGACGCTGACCCTAGTTCAAAGAAAGACATCAATCTACCTCCCCCACATGAAATAAAAAAGAAACAAAATCTCGCAAACCCCAATCCCCCTCATCCCTCCCTCGCACAAGAACTAACAGGTCACCCGCACAGAGAAACAGTAATAAGAACATCAAACCTCAAACCCCCAGCCTGCAATTGGCAACAAGAAAGAATGGGCCATCACACTTTAAATGAAAGAACTGAAAGAATCCAATATAAGACCATAAGACCATAAGATATAGGAGCAGAATTAGGCCATTTGGCCCATCAAGTCTGCTCCACCATTTCATCATGGCTGATCCATTTTTCTATTCATACCCAATATTCTGCCTTCTTCCCATATCCCTTCATGCCCTGACCAATCATGAATCTATCAACCTCCGCCTTAAACATAAATAAATACTTAGTCTCCACAGCTGCCTGTGGCAATGAATTCCACAAATTCACTACTATCTGGCTAAAGAAATTCCTCCTCATCTGTAATCTAAAAGACGTCCCCCTACATGAGGTTGTGTCCCCTGGTCTTAGACACTACCACCATAGGAAACATCCTCTCCACATCCACTCTATCAAGGCCTTTCACTATTTGATAGGTTTCAATAAGGTCACCCCTCATTCTTCTAAATTTTAGTAAGTACAGGCCCAGAGCCATCAAATGCTCTTCATATGGCGGGCTGTTTAATCCTGGAATCATTTTCATGAACCTCCTTTGTACCCACTCCAGTTTCAGCATATCCTTTCTAAGATAAGTGGCCCAAACCTGCTCATAATACTCCAAGTGAGACCTCAACAGTGTCTTATAAAGTCTCAACATTACATCCTTGCTTTTACATTCTAGTCCTCTTGGAACAAACGCTAATATTGCACATACCTTCCTCACCGCTATTCACCCTGCAAATTAACCTTTGGGGAATCCTGCACAAGGACTCCCAAATCCTTCTGCGGCTCAGTATTTTGTATTTTCGCTCCATTAGAAAGTAAACAACCCTTACATTTCTTCTGTCAAACTGCATGACCATAAACCTCCTGACACTGTATTTCATCTGCCATTTCCTTGCCCCTTCTTCTAATCTGTCTAAGTCCTTCTGAAGCCTCTCTACTTTCTCAAAACTACCTACCCCTCCAACCATCTTTGTATCATCTGCAAACTTTGCAACAATGCCATCAATTCCATCATCCAAATCATTGACATATAACATTAAAAAAACAGTCCCATCACAGACCCCCATACAATACCACTTGTCACAGGCAGCCAACCAGAAAAGGTTCCCTTTATTCCCACTCTTTGCCTCCTGACAATCAGCCACTGCTTTATCCATGCTAGAGTCTTTCCTGTTATACCACGGGTTTGTAGCTTGTTAAGCAGTCTCATGTGTGGCACCTTGTCAAAAGCCTTCTGAAAATCCAAGTACACAATGTCAATCGATTCTCCTTTGTCTATCCTGCTTGTTATTTTTTCAAAGAGTTCTAACACATCTGTCAGGCAAGATTTTCCCTTGAGGAAACTAAGCTGATTATGACCTATTTTATCATGACCCTCCAAGTACCTTGAAACCACACCCTCAACAAACAAATCCAACATCTTCCCAACAACTGAGGTCAGACTAACTGGCCTACAGTCTCCTTTCTTCTGCCTCTCTCCCTTCTTGAAGAGTGAGTTTTCACTTGCTATTTTCCAGTCTTCCAGAACCATTCCAGAATCTAGGGATTCTTGAAAGATCATCCACAATCTCTTCAGCCACATATTTCAGCACCCTGGTGTTTACACCATCATGTTTGGATGACTTATCTACCTTCAGACCTTTCAGTTTCCTATCAACCTTCTCCCTAGCAATGGTAACTTCAAACACGTCATGACACTTGACACCTGGAACTTCCAACATACTGCTAATGTCTTCCACAGAGAAGACTGGTGCAAAATGCTTATTCAGTTCATCTGCCATTTCTTTGTCCCCCCATTACTACCTCTTCAGTATTATTTTCCAGCAGTCCAATATCCACTCTCACCTCTCTTGCATACTTTATGTATCTGAAGAAACTTTTGGTATCCTCTTTAATATTATGGTCTAGCTTACCTTTGTAATCCATCTTTACCTTCTTAATATCCTTTTTTGTTGCTTTCAGTTGGTATTTAAAAAGCTTCCCAATCTGCATATTGAATTCCCTCTAACATAACCCTTTGGCATGCACTTCCTATTTCCCATGATAACTTCTAGACCACATCTTTACTACGTTTTAGGATCTGTATTCAACTCCCATCAGAGTCATTTTACCCTTGCAGTTCCTTAACTTTATCCACAACAATTCAACACTTTCCAACCCTATGTCACCCCTTTCTAATGACTTAATATCATTTTTTACCAACAGTGCCATAGCACCCACTCTGTTTTCCTGCCTGTCCTTTTGGTACAATATATATCCTTGGACATTAAGCTCCTGGCTATAATCTTCTTTCAGCAATGATTCAGTGATGCCTACAACATAATTTATGCCAATCTGTAATTGGGCTGCAAGTTTATATAACTTTTTCTGTAAACTAAGCTCATTCAAATATAACACTTTTCTATTTTGTCTGTCTTGTACATTGCAGCTCATCCTGTTGATTGTAATTTTGTCCTATCATCAATGTCTCCTTGCTAGGAATCTTAATCCACCTGGCCTCTGTTTGTAAATCAACTACCTCATCTTCAGCACTATCACTCCGGTTCCCATCGTAGCTCGTACTTGCATTCCTCTCCTGGAGTTTTCTCGAGGACAGCAGAGAGCTAGCGCACTCAATCAAACTGCAGATTGTAAGTCCCAAGCTCCAATAGTTTCAAAAACAAAATTAAGCTTAAAAAAAAATAAGTAAAAGATGCAGGAAAATCGAACTGATTGGCTACCTGGAAGATGTCTCCTGAGGAATCATTGTCTCTGGCACCATCTTGTTCTTATGTTTTAAATTTATGGGTAAGTCAAAGGTAGATGGAAGGGCAGGTAATGTTGAAGAAGAAAGAGTCCGCTAAAGGTCTTGACAGATTTAGGGAATGGGCATATGAAAGGAAGATGGTATCTAGTGCTGCAATGTGCATGGTCATGTGCTTTAGGAATAAAGGCATAGACTATTTTAAGAGTGTATAATGTTTAAACAATAGTATTAAAACTTAAAAATCTGGGAATTATACTGGACAGCAATTTTTTTTGAAAATGGTACCTCCTTGGAACATTTTGTAGTTATGACAGACCACTTGAAGCTGAATACAAATATGATTTCAGACTACATCCTAATACACAGGAAACTGGAGAAACTAGAAATTAACCTTTGTTGAATATAATGTGTTTAATTGCATAACAGTGCTGACGCTTTGCAATAGTTCAATTATGTTTTGTTGATGATTTTCATTAACACTGAGTGTCTGAGGCTTTCCTCTTAAGTTTCCACAAGAATAAGCCAGCATTGATGAATTCCAGTTGCCCTGACACCATTTCTTCATTACTGGGTGTCATTATACACCAATCATTGAAGGTGGGCATGCAGGTACAGCAGGCGGTGAAAAAGGCGAATGGTATGCTGGCATTTATAGCGAGAGGATTCGAGTACAGGAGCAGGGAGGTACTACTGCAGTTGTACAAGGCCTTGGTGAGACCACACCTGGAGTATTGTGTGCAGTTTTGGTCCCCTAATCTGAGGAAAGACATCTTTGCCATAGAGGGAGTACAAAGAAGGTTCACCAGATTGATTCCTGGGAGGGCAGGACTTTCATATGAAGAAAGACTGGATGAACTGGGCTTGTACTCGTTGGAATTTAGAAGATTGAGGGGGGATCTGATTGAAACGTATAAGATCCTAAAGGGATTGGACAGGCTAGATGCAGGAAGATTGTTCCCGATGTTGGGGAAGTCCAGAACGAGGGGTCACAGTTTGAGGATAGAGGGGAAGCCTTTTAGGACCGAGATTAGGAAAAACTTCTTCACACAGAGAGTGGTGAATCTGTGGAATTCTCTGCCACAGGAAACTGTTGAGGCCAGTTCATTGGCTATGTTTAAGAGGGAGTTAGATATGGCCCTTGTGGCTACAGGGGTCAGGGGGTATGGAGGGAAGGCTGGGGCGGGGTTCTGAGTTGGATGATCAGCCATGATCATAATAAATGGCGGTGCAGGCTCGAAGGGCCGAATGGCCTACTCCTGCACCTATTTTCTATGTTTCTATGAAATGTCCTGGTGAAACCTTTCACCATGCTCATCACTGACAGCACTAAGATTTGCGGGGAAGAGGTCTAAATGGGAATGCAGAAAATGAATCTTTAGTGACATACATCAAAGTTGCTGGTGAACGCAGCAGGCCAGGCAGCATCTCTAGGAAGAGGTACAGTCGACATTTCGGGCCGAGACCCTTCGTCAGGAGGGTCCTGACAAAGGGTCTCGGCCCGAAACGTCGACTGTACCTCTTCCTAGAGATTCTGCCGGGCCTGCTGCACTCACCAGCAACTTTGATGTGTGTTGCTTGAATTTCCAGCATCTGCAGAATTCCTCGTGTTTGCGTCTTTAGTGACATGTTGCACTTAATGGTTTTGTATGCATGAAGCATGTTGTCCACCAGTTGTATGTAGTTTAGTGCTCTGTCATTGCCAAGAAAATTTTCAACATCTTTAAATGCCATCTATGTGCTTTTCTCAAGTTCCACTAATAAAGTTCTTTAAGTGGCCCATCATTGATGACATGTTTGATTTGTGAGCCAACAAAAACGGCTTCCTTAATTTTGACATCAGTTATTCTGGGAAACATCTGTCTTAAGTATCGAAATTCTTCACCTTCCTTGTTCATTGCTTTCACAAAATTTCTCATAAGCCCCAGTTTTAAATGAAAAGGTGGCAAAAATATCTTTTTTGGATCTACAAGTGGTTTATGTACCACATTCTTCTGCACTGGAACCAGCTGCTTATGGAATGGTTAATCCTGGACAAGCTGGAAAACTTTTCAGCTTACATTGTGGGCAACATTTTAATTGTCTTGAATGAGGAACTGAAATAACAAGTATAGGTGACTTCAAAAAATGATATGTGATAGTAAAATTTCATAGTGATTTTCATGATAAGCAGTCCAAAATCCATTAGATACAGCCAAAAGTATTTAGGAAGCAATATCTTTGTTTACTAGTGTTATTAAGCAAGTAATTATCTAGCAACCAACATATCTTCGGGATATTTGAGAAAATGCAGGAGGAAAATAAAGGAGAAACTCGTGTTGTCACCGGGAGAACAGGAAAATTCCATACAGACACTTCCATACAGATCAGGGTTGATTCCAGATTACTGGAACTATGAGTCCATGTCCTACAGTGGTGAATCTATGGAATTTGTTGCCACGGGCGGCAGTGGAGGTCAAGTCATTGGGTATATTTAAGGCAGAGATTGATAGGTATCTGAGTAGCCAGGGCATCAAAGGCTATGATGAGAAGGCAGCGGAGTGGGACTAAATAGGAGAATGGATCAGCTCATGATAAAATGGCGGAGCAGACGCGATGGGCTGAATGGCCAACTTCTGCTCCTTTGTCTTATGGTCTTATAGTTTGTGTGCCATCTATTGCGTTGTGTTTATTCAGTGGTTTGTTAATCCCAACTGAAGTCTATTGCTGGAAAATGATATTTATGTGGTATGGGAACTCAAGCAAAATGTGCATGCTCTAGTTATGATTCTATCACTGAAATCTTCTAGAAAATATTTACAACACTGAGGGAGTTAATCATATGGCATAACCCTTAAATAAGAATAGATATCAAATAACAAGCAGAAAATACTGGCTGTATTTGGCAGGTCCAGTTTTGTAATCAATCAGAATTAGAATCAAGTTTAAAGTTACTAGCACATGTCATGAAATTTGTTGCTTTGCAGCAGTACAGTACAATACATAATAAAAATTCTATAAATTATAATAAAGGAATACATATATAAAGCAGTGCAAAAAAAAAGAGAAAAGAATAATGAGGTAGTGTTCATGGGTTCATTGTCCATTCAGAAATCAGCTAGCAGAGGGGAAGAAGCTGTTCCTGCGTGTGTATCTACAGGCTCCAGAAACCCCTCCCTGATAGTAGCGATGAGAAGGGGGCATGTCCTGGATGATGGGGGTTCTCCATGATGGATGCCACCTATTTAAGGCATTGTTTTTTGAAGATGTCCTCAATGCTGGGGAGGCCACTGCCCATGATGGAGTTAGGTTCAAACGGCAAGCAGAAACTACCAACTAAACTCAGCAGGTTGGGTTATGTATTCAAAAATACTTATACCAAATATTAATAACTATTAATTAAAATTAAACATTTTTGCCAGTGTAGACACAAAAGACTGCAGATGATGGAATCATACTGATACAGGATTTCCACCTAAAGCATCAACAATTCCTCTCCCAACAGATGCTGCTGAATCCAGTGAGCTTCTCCAGCAGACTGTACGTTACCGACTACATGAATATAAACAAAGCCACACTGCTGAGGCTTGTCAATAATTCCTTCTGAACTGATTGCTTATACAATTATACGGACATGGCAGTTTTCCTGTCTTGCCCTGCCATGACGGCCATTTCAGATTTTGAATTGTAGCCTTTCTTTGAAGCAGACAAAGGGGAGCTTCACACGGAGAGGTAGAAACCTTTCACATTTCATTCATATTGATTCTGGTAAAAGTAATTCCGTTCATAAACATTGCCATCTTTGCATCTGAATCAAGGCAGCCTTAGAAAATCTATGTAATCCTTGCGGTCTATAGAAACTGCATACCCAGAATAGAATGAGTCCTTCAATCACAAACCTAATGTAAGAGAACAGACAATAATTGATTTATCAACCACTCTACCCATCAGAAGAGTTAGTTTTTAAATTGTGTTTGAAATAAATAGATACAAAATTTCTTAGTTTTTTAAGGCAGTGGGAAGTGAAAAACAAACATGTTGAAGAGCAGCGAGTGTGTAGATTTTCATCTGCTCGGATAACAGGTTCTTTTTCCAGTGGAGGAGATGCCAACTGTCTGGAGCATGGTTAGAGCATAGGACAAAGGTCATAGTACAGTACAGTACAGGGACAGGCCATTCAGCCCACAGTTTTATGCCAGACTGATTAAATTAATAATCAAATGGCCAACTAAACTATTCTCTTCTGTCTACATCCTTTCATTTTCTCACATCCATGCGTCTATCTAAATGCTTCTTAAACGTCTCCAATGACATATCACAGGAACCAACCTCCTCTCCATTGACTCTGTCTATATTTCTCACTGCCTCAGTAAAACAGCCAGCATAATCACAGATTCTCCACCTAGACCAGACATTCTCCTCTCTTCCGTTGTGATGTAGATACAAAAGCTTGAAAGCATGTACCACCAGGCTGAATAACAGCTTCTATCCTACTCTTATCAGACCCCTGGAAGTCCCTTTTGTGTGATATGATGGACACTTGACCTGGCAGTCTACCTCATTATGATCTTGCACTTTACTGCTCACAGGCACTATAATGCTGTCAATATAGTGCCACAATACCCCTACCCCAAAAAAAATTGCAAAAAAAAGTTTTATGGTCATTTCTTGTACTTTCAGACATACTGAACTACATATCAAAAGTTGGACGGAAACGGAGCACGGGAAAGTAAAAATATCTGACATTACAAAAATGGCCACCAATGAAAAGAATCAGATCCATGCCTGTCTTATTTTGCTATATTTCACTGTTTCTAACAATGGTAGTGCCACAATTGTGGTATAAAATGTGAATGGGAATACCCGCAGGGTGTGTTTTATCGCCAGAGCTATAAACTATTATTTCATGACATCACACTGTGGGTCAACTACCTGCACGTGGTAGGGATTGCTAGGGCATTTGTTGGGGCCGATCGAATGGGGTCAGGGGAGATGCATCTCAGTTTGCTTGTCGATATTTGTGGCCACTGGCCATCAGGATTATCTGAAGTCAGCTCGTCTCTATCTCCAGAAGATGCATGCATTGGAGGATGACAACCCCGAGGTTCATCAGAAGTTCCAGTCTGGGTTCCATGTAATCAGACGCAGCAGCCAATACTGGGCTGGCCTTGGCTCTGATCTTGTGATAGAACAGACACTAATGCGCTCACTAAAAAGCCAAGGGGGGCCTAACGCGAGGAAGTGGGACGTCAGAACACCAGAGAGCAGTCTGGACTATGCATTCCACTGTGTCATCCTCTTACAACCTCGCCATGCAAGAACTGACCACGAATAGTTACACAACGGGTGAACAACATAAGGAGTTGTCCACCTCCAAAGTGAGTAGACATGAGGCTGACCTTGAAAAAATCGCAGCAAAACTGGACTGTTTCACGCCATTTTCGGATGATAATCATTGCGCAACTTCATCACAGGGGTTTATGCAAATGAGGATGTCAATGTACATGACCTGTTCACAATAGGAATTGACATAGTTAGGAAGATGGATGGGCACTCTGTTTTCTCATATTCGCACAAAAGGAGTTCGAAGGTCAAGACACTATCATTCAGCAGGGCAGTCAAAGTTGCTGAAGACCGTACCATAGATCCAGCGTTGTTATTCCAGAGGTTCCTAGTTGTGTCACAGACAGGTGATCTCCAGCTAGATGAAGTGGTGAACTATGAACTCCGTCCATATCGGATGTCTTTGTTTGAAGCAAAGAACTTGCGCCAGCCGGATAAGCCACAACTGGCAGAAGCGCTAAAGAACTATGTCACCTCCAAATCGGACAATGCTGTCACACAGACGGTCCCAGTGACAGATCACTGTGTTCTAGACGGGGCATCACTTCTGCACCACTTAAGATGGACGTAGGGGTGCACCTACAGTTCAATTGCAGATAACTACACCTCATTCACTGTCAGACACTATGTCAGAGCCACTGGAGTGTTTGATGGTTATGGGGTTGGACTGTACTCATCAGCGTCGAAGTAGAAATTTGAATGTGAACAAGGTGAACATTCCAGGGGCGACAAAATTTGTTGGAAAAAAGGAGGACTTCTTGTCAAATGAGGCAATCAAGCAGGTAATTATCCAGCTCACCCATGGAACGTTTGCGACAAAGAGGCTGCGAAGTGATTCAAGCTGAAGGAGATGCCGACGTTGAGAGCACAAAAGCAGCCGTCACAATGTCTGCTTTCAAATCTACCACCCTCGTTGGAGAAGACACAGGTCTCCTCGTACTCTTGCTCTACCATGTAGTGGTAACAAACTGCACTGAACTCTACTTCCGCTCAGACAAGGTGAAATCAAATGCTTATAATATCAAGATCCTTAAGCAGATACTCTGAGAAGCAGCTTGGAATGATCTATTGTTTCTCCATGCCTTTACCAGATGCGACTCAATGCCTGCTCCAGAGGTACTTATTCAGATTGATTCACTGCAACTGTTCGGGAGGGTGCAATACACTAAAGTGTACCTGCAGAAAGCATGGGCTGGAATGCACCAGTGCACGTGGGCATTGCCAAGATGACAACTGTGACAATATGACAAATGAGCCAGTGATAGAAGAGGGTGATGAACAAGACTGCATCTGAGAATCCATAAGGTAGCATATTATGAGTCAGGACGTCAGTACTTAATACCAGAGTCGTCCCTTGATTATGTCATTGATGACGTCATGACGTCAGTACAAATGCAACTTTCATTCCAGCAACTACTGTTATTTGAAAAACATTGGTGAAAAGAGCATTCATTAAAACGTCAGATTTAAAAAACTTGCAATTTAATGGTTATCGGTCAGATTTTTGACGTTTCTCTGCTGGCGGCCATCTTGTTTTTTTATGTCATTTTTGGAGATTTTCCCGTGTGTCAAAACTGTCCAACTTTTGATATGTTGTTCTCCACATCGAATAGTACAATAAACGATTATAAAATGTTTCTTTGCAATTTTTTTTGAGGTTAGATGGTATATTGACCTGCCTATGCACTTTCTCTGTAGTTATTTCACTTTATTCTGTAGAGTTATTGTTATTATTTTATCTGGTTCTTCCTCAATGCACTGTGTAGTAATATAATTTTTAGAAAGATTCAGGCTGACCATTCCTCATTACACATACTGGGCTCTTCCATGGAAAGAGAGGAGAAACATGTTTTTGGAAGGGCACATAACAGACAATCCCAGCTGGTCTCTCAACACCACCTCCTTGGTCAGCATCTCCATTTCCTGAGAAGATTGAGACAAGCAAGTCTCCCTCCCGTGCATTCTAACCAGTTTTTACAGGAGCACCCTCCAGAGTGTTCCGACCATCACTGTCAGGAATTGCAAGGCATTCGACCGCCAGCCCCTGCCAAGTTCAAAGCCAAAAGCCTGTTGTTTTGGAGAAGACAAAAGGTGGTGGTTTGTGATGCTCGGATATGATGATCTTGTCTTACTCTTGTTCCCCCGAACTAGAGCATCTAATGATTAAGTGTCAACTGTTTTACTTACCAAGAGAGTTCTCCTGCGTGATCCTGATCGTAACTTACATATCACCAAAGCCAATGTTAAATAAGTATCACCAAGCAAACAACTGCCCACCCCAACGGACTTCAAATCAAAGTTGGGAATTTCAGCCAGGCTTTGAAGAAATCCCTGCCCAATTACCATCAGCATATGACCCGCAGCACCAGGGGTCCCAACACAGTAGACAACAGTCAAGAATATCTATCGTTCCATGCCCAGACTGCATTTTGGGGAAAGCTGACCATTTCGCTATCCTTTTCCTACCTGCATACAGGCAGAGACTGTAGAGCAAAGCCAGAACCCCACCAAACAATACAGTGCAAGACCCCACAGAAATGTTACCAGACGGGGCACTGCTTGACAGACGGAAGTGGTGCGCTCTCAACAGAGCGAGAGCGGGAGTTTGTAGGACGGGAGACAAAATGGTGAAGTGGGGTTTAAAGACCAGCGAATCCTGTGAGTGTGGCGAAAGGGTGCAGAACATTGAACACGTTCTGCGCAACTGCCCACTCTCACCTGATCTAGCTGACACTGACCTGCTCAACATCAACCAAACAACACTAGGGTGGCTGGCTGGCTGGTGTGACAAGCTATGATGATGATCCAGTAGCACTTTCATCCGTTGTGATAAAGTGCTTTGAAAGGCTAATGATGAATGATATCAGCTCCTTCCTGAGAAGTGATTTGGATCTGCTCCAGTTTGCCTACCATCACAACAGGCCTACATCAGCTGCCATTTCACTGGCCCTTCACTCAATGTTGAAACATCTGGACAGAAAAGATGCATACATCAGGATGCTTTTTATCGACTACATCTCAGCCTTCAATACTATAATTCCCTCAAAACTAATCAGTAAGTCATAGTCATAGTCATACTTCATTGATCCCGGGGAAAATTGGTTTTCATTACAGTTGCACCATAAATAATAAATAGTAACAGAACCATAAATAGTTAAATATTAATATGTAAATTTTGCCAGTAAATTATGAAATAAGTCTAGGACCAGCCTATTGGTTCAGGGTGTCTGACCCTCCAAGGGAGGAGTTGTAAAGTTGTGCAGGGATCGCTCCCTACACAATTCCCTTGTCCATTCGTCCCCCCCATCCCTCCCCACTGATCTCCCTCCTGGCACTTATCCGTGTAAGCGGAACAAGTGCTACACATGCCCTTACACTTCCTCCCTTACCACCATTCAGGGCCCCAAACAGTCCTTCCAGGTGAGGCATCACTTCACCTGTGAGTCGACTGGGGTGATATACTGCGTCCGGTGCTCCCGATGTGGCCTTTTATATATTGGTGAGACCCGACGCAGACTGGGAAACCGCTTTGCTGAACATCTACGCTCTGTCCGCCAGAGAAAGCAGGATCTCCCAGTGGCCACACATTTTAATTCCACATCCCATTCCCATTCTGACATGTCTATCCACGGCCTCCTCTACTGTAAAGATGAAGCCACACTCAGGTTGGAGGAACAACACCTTATATTCTGTCTGGGTAGCCTCCAACCTGATGGCCTGAACATTGACTTCTCTAACTTCCGCTAGGCCCCACCTCCCCCTCGTACCCCATCTGTTTCTCATTTTTATGCACACATTCTTTCTCTCACTCTCTTTTTTCTCCCTCTGTCCCTCTGAATATACCTCTTGCCCATCCTCTGGGTCACCCCCCCCCGTCTTTCTTCCCGGACCTCCTGTCCCATGATCCTTTCGTATCCCTTTTGCCTATCACCTGTCCAGCTCTCGGCTCTATCCCTCCCCCTCCTGTCTTCTCCTATCATTTTGCATCTCCCCCTCCCCCTCCAGCTTTCAAATCCCTTACTCACTCTTCCTTCAGTTAGTCCTGACGAAGGGTCTCGGCCTGAAACGTCGACTGCGCCTCTTCCTATAGATGCTGCTTGGCCTGCTGCGTTCACCAGCAACTTTGATGTATGTTGCTTGAATTTCCAGCATCTGCAGAATTCCTGTTGTTTGAGTTGTAAAGTTTGATGGCCACAGGCAGGAATGACTTCCTATGATGCTCTGTGTTGCATCTCGGTGGAATGAGTCTCTGGCTGAATGTACTCCTGTGCCCACCCAGTACATTATGTAGTGGCTGGGAGACATTGTCCAAGATGGCATGCAACTTGGACAGCATCCTCTTTTCAGATACCACCGTGAGAGAGTCCAGTTCCATCCCCACAACATCACTGACCTTACGAATGAGCTTCAAGACCATTGCCTCAACACCTCCTTACTCAATTGCAGACCCCAGTCAGTTCTGTTGGCAACAGCATCTCCTCCCCGATTTCCATCAGCACAGGTGCACCACAAAGCTGTGAGCTTAGCCCCCTGCTCTTTTCACTTTACACTTACAACTGTGTGCCTAACCACAGCTCCAATGCCATACTTCATTTTACTGACAACACCTCTGTTATTGGCCAAATCAAAGGTGGTGATGAATCAGCATGTAGGAGGGAAATTGAAAATCTAGCTGAATGGTGCCACAACAACCTCTCACTCAATGTTAGCAAGACCAAGAGGTCGACATCGAATTGAGGGGAAGGAAATTTGTGGTCCATGAGTCAGTCCTCATCAGGAGATCAAAGGTGAATAGTGTCAGCAACTTTAAATTCCTCGGTGTTAACATTTCAGAGGATTTGTTCTGGGCCCAGCTCAAGTGCAATAACGAAGAAAATGCAGCAGTGCCTCTACTTCTTTAGAAGTTTGCAAAGATTCAGCAAGACATCTAAAACTTTGATAAACTGCTGTAAATGTGTGGAGGGGAGTATATTGACTGGTCGCATTACAGCCTGGTATGGAAACACCAAAGTCCTTGAATGGAAAACCCTACAAAAGTAGTGGATACAGCCCAGTCCACCATGGGTAAAGCCCTCACCACCATCTTTTGGGTTTACTGAGTATCATCATCATCACCATCATCATCATCATCATCAGGTGCCGTGCCCGGTTTGAGCTTTGACTGCCATGGCCCACACACTCCTGTTTCGGGTCAAGTGGATCAATTCATTGGTATTCATTTCCAGTTCTCTGGCTGCTGTGTCCATCATCATTTGTCTTTGTCTTTGATTTCCTCTTGCTTTCTTCCCTTCAATCTTTCCCATAATTACCGTGCATTCTAACTCCTCTTTCCTAATCACATGTCCAATGAAGTTACGTTGCCTTTTCATGATCTCATACATTATTTCTCTTTTTGTGTTTGCTCTGTTCATGACATCCTCATTAGTTATTTGTTTCGTCCATGATATTCTTTGTATCCTCCTCAAAAACCACATCTCTGCTGCTACAATTCGTTTCCTCATGTTATTGGATATTGTCCAACATTCTGAGCCATACAACATAACTGGATAATCGTAACATTTCAGTACTCTGAGGCGGGTTGTCATGCCTAGTTTAGTATTGGTCAGTATACTCTTCATTCTCGTAAAGGTGTCTTTTTCCATCCCTATTCTTCTTTTGATGTCCACGTGGCACCTGCCATCTGATGTCACCCAGCTTCCTAAGCAGCAAAAGTTCTGTACTTGTTTTACGTCTTCCCTTCAGATAGGATTCTCCTTCTTTTTGGATATCACCATACATTCTGTCTTTTTGCAATTGATAGATAGACCCATTTTTGAACTTTCTTCAACAACTATATCAATTAAGTTTTGTAGTTCTTCCTCTGTACTTGTAATTAACGCAGTGTCATCGGCATATCTGAAATTATTGATGTTTTCACCACCAACTTTGATTCCCAAAATGTCTCTTATTTTTTGTAATATTGTTTCACTGTACACATTAAATAAATCAGGGGAGAAAACGCACCCTTGTCTAATGCCTGTCTTGATTTTTGTAAACTGACTGACTCAGCCGCTGTAAGAATAGACGGAGAAGTGAGTCAGTTAACGAAAATCAAGAGAGGCATTAGACAAGGGTGTGTTTTCTCCCCTATTTTACTTAACGTGTACAGTGTGACACGTACCCCGTGACAGGTTAAAGAACCAGCAGAAATGGAAAACACTTTGGAATCCGGTATTGCTATTAACTAATATTATTTATTAGTAACTACATAATACAGTAATATAAATGCAAATAAATCAAACAGGTTAGCAATGATTATATATAATTAAGTGTGGAATATATATATGAAAACCAAGCTTCTTCAAGTCTAGGGGTAAATAGATACAGATGATGAGTGAAGTTCAGTTCAGTTTGTAGTATTCAGTTGAGTAGTGATGGAGAGAGAGAGAGAGGGAGAGATTTGAGTCTTCAGGTGAGCTGACGCCGTCGATCTTCTCGTTGTCCTCCAAAATCCTTTAAAAGTCACCAACTGTGACTTCAACAAAGGGGACCATTCTTCTGTGGTGGAATCATCAACCTAGGCCAAGGTTAGACACATGGACAACTCCATACTGGTCACTCCCTTTTCTCACTACAAGAGCCACTGGTCAATCCACCTGATCAATCCTCCAAAAACCTGCTTTTTCTGTAGGCAGGACAGAGCTCATTCAGTGTCCAAAAACATGTGCCTGAGGTCTATCATCTGACCTCCTATTGATCTCACCGTACTGAGTACCAACTGTCTTTCAAATAACTCCGCCTTTCTTTGTCTGCGTAAGAATACACTAGCAGGTAATGACCTTGGAGAAAGTATAATCAACCTCCAGAGAAACCATAACCTCGATTGTCCATCAAATAACGCCAACCTCAGTCACCATAGCGACTTACGAGCTGCTCGGTGCTCTCTCTCTCTCTCCAACTCAGCAGAAATCCAAAAGTTAGTCTTTGTTTATCTCTCCCTCTCTTTCTTTCTCTCTCTCTCTCTCTCTCTCTCTCTCTCTTTCTTTCTCTCTCTCTTTTCAAAAGCACAGTTCATAGGGGTAATTCAGGATCTCGTCACGCCCCCTTCCTTCAGAGAAAAAAATTTTGACGAAGGCAAAATTTTTTTTAGTCTAAATGTAAATTACAGAGTTTGAAACAATACATGTATGATCATCAGATGACAGCAAAAACGCGTACAATTTCCAACTTAACATCTGGATAAATAATCAGCTATAATATTGTCAGTATCTTTCACGTTTGATTTTTAAGTCACACTTTTGCAATATCAGACTCCAATTCAACAATGTTCTATTTTTATCCTTCATCTTAGTTAGAAACAGCAACGGATTATGATCCGTGTAAACCACAAGTGGTCTCTGGGCAGGACAAATATAAATCTCAAAATGTTGTAAGGCCAGAATAAGTGCTAGTAATTCTTTTTCAATAGTTGAATAATTTTTCTGGTGCACTTTAAATTTCTTTGAGAAATAAGCTACTGGGTATTCAATGTCATCCGCTCCCTTCTGTAACAGTACTGCCCCAGCAGCTTCGTCACTGGCGCCTGTTGCTATAGAAAATGGCTTGGAAAAATCAGGTGCTTTGAGCACAGGAATGATAACACAGGATGGTTTTCAGACATTCAAATGCCCCCTGGCAAAGATCATTCCATACAAATCTTTCACTCTTCCCCAGGAGTTTTGTTAGGGGGAAAGCGATGTCAGCAGAGTTCTTACAAAACTTACGATAATACCCAATCATTCCAAAAATCCTCTTCAAAGCTTTCTTGCCTGTCGGAACAGAAACCTCAGCAATAGCTTGGACCTTAGCCTGTACAGGAGCCAGTTGATCCTACTACATAGCCCAGATATGTAACTGTGGCATGGCCAAACTCACTTCTAGCGAGGTTTACAGTAAGATTGGCCTTGGAAAGTCTGTCAAGCAGTTTTTCTACCACTGAAATATGCTCTTCTCACGTGTCATTCCAGACCACTAAATTATCGATATAAGCCCCTGTGTTTTCTAAATCTCTAATCATAGAATTTATCATTCTTTGAAATGTCCCTGGAGCATTTTTCATCCCGAAGGGTAAAACGTGGTATTCATACAGTCTAGTCTAAATGCTGATATCTCTTCAGCCCTTTCTGTTAAAGGAACACCCCAGTATCCTTTTAACAAGTCAATCTTTATAAGGTATTAGCCTTCCCCACTCCACCAACACAGTCATCTATTCTCCTTCCTTGTTCTTTCTTGTTTCCAATTTCTTGTTCAACCATTTTACTTTTCTCAAAGTTCATTCTGTGAAGATGCTGTTTCATGGGCTGGGCTGAATTTATAATGACGTGAGACACTGCACCTGTGCACTGCTTCAGAATGTCAGAACATAAATCTTTATGCTTGCCAATTAATTCTTTCACTTGTTTTTGCGGTGTTGGTTCCAACCCATGGACCGTATCAGTAATATTTTTCAAAACAATAGAATTCTGACATCTTGTTGATACTAGATTCAGTGGGTAAACATGTTTTTTCATCCCATTATCAGATTCCACAGCCTTTATGACTCCATTTTGTTCCATAACTATTTCCCCAGGTGATCCAACCTCCAGAGAAACCATAACCTCGATTGTCCATCAAATAATGCCGACCTCAGTCACCACAGCGACTTACGAGCTGCTCGGTGCTCTCTCTCTAACTCAGCAGAAATCCAAAAGTTAGTCTTCATCTCTCTCTCTCTTTTCAAAAGCACAGTTCATAGGGGTAGTTCAGGACCCAGTCACAAGTGAAATAATATTACTGAGTATGCCTGTAAGAAAACAAATCTCAGGGTTGGATATGGTGACATAATGTACTGTATATGAACTTCGATCATAAATTGAGTTGGAATTTTGAACTTTATTATTTGTTAAATTTATCTGTGATAATGTTACTTTATGTGTTATGTGTGTGAGTTATATATGGTGTGCTGTGCACCTTGGCCCTGAGGAACATTGTTTCATTTGGCAGTGTAGTTGAAGGACGATAAACTTGATCTTGAACAGTATGCAGGATGAAATGTTTCACGGTATCTGGGTACATGTGACTATAATAAACTAAATCCAATTTCAGAAATGCATTAAGTATTATACATGCAGGAGTAGGCCATTTAACCCATTGAGTGTGCCCTGCCCCTGCCTCTCAATATAGTCATGACTGTATTTCCAAATTCAATACAAGGACAGAGGTGCCAATTGGAGATAAGTGGCTCACCAGTGAGTCTCTGAAGACGCACCATTGTTTCTGCAGCAGGTTATAATCCGTTCCTCCAGATGAAGCGGATGCCTTAGACTTCTCTAATTTGTTCATGTGAGTGCTGACTTTTTTAAGAAATATCTTGGCTTTCTCACTCTATTTCAGTTTCAGCCTCCCTTTGTGTGATGGGATCGTTTGAGATGGACATGAAACTCATTGTACTGCATTCCATCTTCAGGCAAACTCCCTGTTTGTCCCACTCCCATCAGGGAGGAGACTATGTAGCGTCCACACCAGGAGCATCAGACTCAAACACAGTTACTTTCCCCTGACAGTAAGGCTGATCAACACCTCCACCTACTAGTCCACTCCACTACACCACCAGTCATCACTACTTTTTCATTTCCTGTCAGTCACTTTATGTACAGACACCCCTAAACCTAGTGTCACTTTATAGATATGCAATCAATATATGTACATAAGCTGTCGTATATATTTATATATCATTTTTTAAAGAAATTCTTTCATTGTGTTCTTTGTCTTTTGTGGGTTTTATTTGCATTGTATCAGATCTAGAGTAATAATAGAGCATGAACATTGACTTCTCTAACTTCAGTTAATGCCCGACCTCCCCTTTGTACCCCATCTGTTATTTATTTATCTTTTATTATTATTAATAATCTTTTTCCTCTATCTCTTTTTTCTCCCTCTGTCCCTCTCACTATACTCCTTGCCCATCCTCTGGGCTTCCCCTCTCCCCCTTTCTTTCTCCCTAGGCCTCCTGTCCATCACATGATCCTCTCATATCCCTTTTGCCAATCAACTTTCTAGCTCTTAGCTCCATCCCTTCCCCCTCCTGTCTTCTCCTATCATTTCCGATCTCCCCCTCCCCCTCCCACTTTCAAATCTCTTACTAGCTCTTCTTTCAGTTAGTCTCAGTCCGAAACGTCAACTGTACCTCTTCCTATAGATGCTGCCTGGCCTGCTGCATTCCACCAGCAACTTTCATGTGTGTTACTAGAGTAATAATTATGTTGTTCCCCTTTACACTTATGTATGAGAAATGATTTTTTAAAAATTGAACCTTGAATCAGTGTCCCAAGAAGAAGTCTCCAATTATCCAGAGCAGCCAGCCTAAACAGACCATTTTTCAGGGATCTCACCTTCCATGATCTGGTTGTCCCGAGTGATTCCAAAACTTTCTCTGTGACTGTGAAGAGGAAAGATTTAGCCAAAATGAGAGCTGTCCTTTTCACTGAGGCTCCTCATCTTGACTGATACTGATTAATTTAAACGCGTGTTTAGAATACGAATTTAGTTATTCATCATCTAGGTTGCAATTGAATGACTCTTTATGCCTTACTAATTTTCTCAAGCCTGGAACATATCATTTTGTAGTTCTATATACCAAAGAAGTTGACAATTAGTCTGAATTTATGCAAAACACAAACAAAAGCTTCTGTCCAGCCCCTCCCCTGTAAAAGTGATAAACTATGCTATACTACTATAAATGCTTCCATCTGGTCCTCAGCAGTGCAAGAAACCCAATGATCAGTCAATCATCCTGCATAAAATTATTATTTATAACTCTTTTACATGCATCTCTTTTTAGTTTCTGTTCTCAGTAAAAAAAATCTTCCCTTGATCTAAAATAAAGCCATGCTAAATTCATGTATTAATCACTACAGAAGAGTGTGAGAAGAAAAAAATAGAAAGAATGTTGACGTGGACACTTTTAATATAATCTGGATTTCAATCTTTTTGAGCATTAAATAATCTGCACCTGGCACTACACAGATTTGACACAACACGAAGAATGGTGATGTTAAATGATGACATTGATGGGTATAGAAGAAGATTATAAACAAAATAAGGGCAGCAAAGATCATTCCGATTAATATTCAGTTGAAATTTAACACATTTGCTGCAATTGTTTAACTCTCTGTGTGCGGAACACTTTGTTTGGTGTATTAGGTCCAGCGGACTCAAGATTGTATACTGTCATTTCCAGTACACAAATATAAAGGAGAACAAAATAAACTTTCCTCCGGACCTAATGTAGCACAAAAAAAAAGATAACAAACACAATAATAATAAACACACAATAAATATAAATAAATAAAATAGCTTGTATATATATAGATTGATTGTATGTCTATAAAGTGACACTAGGCACGGGAGTGTCTGTACATAAGCTTACTGACAGGAAATGATAAAGTAGTGGTGGTTGGGGGTGTGGATGAAGTGGGTCTGGACAGTACAATAAAAATCTCTTTAATATGATGCAGAAAACCAAGTTTAGCAATCGTTTGTCACAGTAGTTGCAGTGTACGAGGGGACCTCTAGTCAGTCATCAGACTGAAGGACTGTGACAAAACACACTCTCTGCTTTGTGAGCCTAAACCTCCTAATGGGGCTGCAATTGCTGCACCTGGACTGGTGGACCAGGGGATCATTTTCAGGCTGTCATTGTTCCTTTATTAAGATTCAAAGTACATTTATTATCAAAATATGTACACAGAATACAATTCCGAGGTTTGTCCTCCTGAAGGCAGGCACGACACAAAGAAACACCATGGAAAGCATTCAAGAAAACATCCAACACCCAACAGGTACAACAGAACAAATTGTACCGATGCCAACAAGCAAGCGAACAGCACATCGAGTCAAGCCTCAAACCAGGAGTCCTGCAGTATGCAGTTTAATTCAGTTCAGTTCCACACCATTAGCACACTGCAGGCTGCAGAGCCATTCTGTGCCAAAGTGCCCCAGTCTGCATCAAACACCCTGATCAAACTGCTCAAAAACATCAAAAGAGAGCAACCAGAATCCAGAAACACCTGCAACCTGAACCTCAAACTTTCCCAAAACGATTCCACAGCCTCACCAATCAATCCTTGCAGTGTGGACTCCAAGACTCCTACATTTTCCACTGACAAACAGCTAGCAAGAGGGGCAGGAAGATCGGTCAAATGCAGGCAAGCAGTCTTCCTGTCCCTTACCTTGCCTTTCCTCCACTCTCAGCCTCGTCAACTTCAGCCTTCCTCAGTGCTTCAAGCAGAGAGAAGCAATGGAGTCGATCGCGGGCTCACGGTCCATTTCCAGGCTTCTGGGCCTCATACTCTGCTCCCTCCGAGACAGCAAAGCACCAGATCGCTCAGTCAGCCGAAAATCACACTATAAAAAGGAAAACCACACTTCCAATCACACGCAGCTTGGTGGTAGAATCATATTTGAAAGAAGTGAAAGAATTAGTTTTGTGAACACTGGCTGCATTTAATGCTGGTGCCATCTAGTTGAGCTGGACTTTGCATTCCTATACTCACCTCATTCTACAGTGAGGAACATCCTAACATGCTGCATCACATGAAATTTTGCAATTTTTCCAAGTGCTTCCTACCCTGAGATTCATGTTCTTGCACTCATTCACAGTAAATTAAAAAAAAGCAAAATAATTATATAAATAAATACTCAATAAATAATATCATGAACATGAGATGAGGAGTCCTTGAAAGTGAGCCCATAGGTTGCAGGAACAGTTCCGTGATGGGGCAAGTGAAGTTAAGTGGAGTTATCCCTTCTGGTTAAAGAGCTTGATGGTTGAGGGGTAGTAACTTTTCCTGAACCTGGTGGTGCGAGTTCTGTGGCTCCGGTATCTCCTTCCTGATTGCAGCAGTGAGAAGAGAACACGTCCTCTGCGGTGGGGGTCCCTGATGATGGATGCTGCTTTCCTAAGACAACTTTCCATATAGATCATTGCTCAGCAGTGGGGAGGGCAAAAAGCATATTGACGACTGTACAAAAAGCACATTGATGTCAATAAGTAAGCAATTTTGCAAGCAGGAGAAAGATTTTGAGGTCCCATAAGCCTGCACCTGTGGAGTTAATTGAAGAGTACTATAGAACAGAATCAAAGTTTGACTTATGGAATTTATCCAGATCTCTGATGAGGAAATCTGCCAGAGCAATAGGCACAGCAGTCACATTGACATCTTCTCCTGAGATAAAGGTGAATATAGTTATTTATTATTATTAGACTATCTTGAGTTCTTAAAGTGTTCTTTATAATTAATATATGTTGATGTGCATTTAATCAATATATATTATAAAGAACACTGACATTGATGACATTGGAGAAGGGTCAGAAAAAGTTCACAAGGATGATTCTGGGAATGAAAGATTATCACATGAGCAATGACTGAAGGTTCTGTGCCTGTACTAACTGGAATTCGGAAGGATGGGTGGGTGTATCTCATTGAATCCCATTGAATGTTAAAGGGCCTTACAGCGTGGATGTGGAGAAGAGGTTTTGTATAGCGGGGAACCTCAGAATAGAGGGAGATACATTTAGAATAGAGATGATAAGGAGTTTCTTTAGCCAGAGGGTGAAGAATTCGTTGCCACTGGTGGCTGTGGAGGCCAAGTCACTCTGTACATTTAACCCTTACATACTGTTCATATTCTATACCCTCACAGTATGGTCTGGGTCAATTTTGACCCAACCCAAGTGTAGCCCCCCCCGCCAGCCTCAGGGTCGCTCGGCTCGCTGCCGTCCAGGGAAACAGCCCTCGGCCCCGCCAAACTGGGTAATTAGTTTGTGTGGATGCTGTGTGAGGTACCCCACCCCGCCCAAATAACAGACAATACACCAGATACGATTAAATGATTTATGGTTTATAGATATTACTGGAACTATATAATTAATAGAGAATAGAATATAAAAGGAAAATAAAAGGCGCCACACAAGAATCCCCTCATAACAAGTGTCTATACCAAATTTTGAACCACAGATCCATTTAGAATGTATAAATAGCCTATCTGACATTAATAAATTGATGATTAATCCTTAATTAATGTTTCAGAGATGTAAAATCCATTTCAATAGATATGGGTCAAATTTGACCCGGAACAGCCTCACTGTACAAAAATTTGCAACACCTGTACAAAAGTATAAAATTTTTAAATACTTTCAGTTTTGCACATTTTGGGTCACTTTAGGAAAAGTCATCAAATTTCGGCTAAAAAAAGAGTGGCATTTAGGGTGTCTTTATTGCTGTCAAATATCAAAACAGGTCAAATTTGACCCGAACAGTATGTAAGGGTTAAGGCAGAAGTTGATATATTCTTGATTAATCAGAATGTGAAATGTTACCAGGAGAAGACAGGAGAACGGGGTAGACATGGAAATACATCAGCCATGATAGAATGATGGATCAGAGTCAAGGGGCCGAATGGCCTCATTCTGCTCCTATGTCTAATGGTCTTATGGTATTTTTGTTTACAATTTTATTTTTTAACAGTTTTAAGTGTTATTGACTCTGACTCTTAAAGATGTTCACACACAGTAGGAAACATTGGCAGGTTTGGCAATGCAGGCAGATTATCACCATATTCTCCAAGCCATTCTATGAGTGGCTCACGGCAAAGTGTTGAGAGGGCCCTGGACTGGCAGACAGTAACTCTGTGGCGAGAGTTCCAGTTTATTGTCATTCTACCCTACTAAGTGTACCGCCAAATGAAACAATGTTCCTCCGGACCAAGGTGCACAACACAGGATGTATAACTACACATAAAGTAATCTGATTGTAAATAAATTAACAAATAATAAGGTGCATTTATGATCAAGTCGAAAAGTGAATAGCGTACCTCTACTAGTGCTTCATATATGATGTGACCTGAGGGTTGACAGGGAGTCCAGTAATTGTAAGGCCTGAGGGCTGAAGCTGTTTTCCATCCGAACAGTTCTTGTCCTAACGTGAGGGTACCTCCTGTCTGATGATAGGAGGTTAAAGATACGATTAGATGGATAGGAGGGATTGTTGTGTCTGTGTACAAGTACATATCAATTTAATAAAAGCACCCATGCGGGACATGGCTTTAACTGGTGTATTCACATGTGTGTGTGTGTGTGTGTGTGTGTGTGTGTGTGTGTGTGAGAGAGAGAAAGAAGAAACACAGAGAACAGATCAATACTGAGTGCTAGGTAGGTGAGGTCATTGCTCTAAAACAAATTGATCCATACATTACACTTCTACCCCCTTTAGATTAATAAACAGAAAACTGTATATGTACAAAATATTCAATTTCCCTTTCATAAACCTATATTCCAAATAAACGTGCTTTCATAATAACACAGTCCATAACTAACTTCACAGTTCTAATGATTCAGTTTTTTGGGTGGTGCTCTGCTTCTTTCAGGATAGTGTCTCTTGACCTGTGGAGTGGCTTCAGGTTTGGCAGGAGTCTTGTCAACACAAACATTCTCATCGCGTCTCTGGATCTGAGGAATGGCATCAAGTTTAGTAGGTGTCTTGTCTAAGATAATGTTCACGTTTTCTGGTGTCATGTTGCTATTAGTGACATTATCACTGAGAGGTAAGTCCCGTGACTGTAATGTCTCCATCGTGTTGGATGCAGTTGACTCAGGTGTGTTCATTCTTTGAGCATCCAGTGTCTGGTCCAAATGGCGTCTCCAAGTCTGATCTCCAACATCCGCGGTGTGCATCAGTGGTCCATTTCTTGTAGCTATCCTACCAGGCATAACTTGTCTTCTCAGTAATCACATGTTCACATTTCCTGTCCAATCCCAAAGCTCCTTGCTACTTCACTTAGCAACTGGTTGATTTGTTTTTTCTGTACTTCTCTCCATAGATCTGGTTTCAGAAGGTCTATGCAAGATTTCAGATTCCTGCTCATGACCACCATTGCAGGTGCTTGATTTGTTATCACATGAACAGAATTCCAATACACAAAAAAGGAAATTGTCCACCTTGTGTGGAGGAGATATATCCTCCATGTCTATCACTTTAATACAGTGGTCCCCAACCACTGGGCCACAAATCATGTGCTATCGGGCCATGAGGAAACGATATGATTTGGTGATATGAAAGGATATGAGTCAGCTGCACCTTTCCTCATTCCCTGTCACACACCGTTGAACTTGAACACCACCCCCCCCCACCCCAGTCGGCCAGTCCACAGGAATATTGTCAATATTAAACCAGTCTGCGGTGCAAAAAAAGGACCCCTGCTTTAATAGACTTCTTGAAGATTTAGATAAAGCTTTCAGCTAACCCATTCATTGCTGGGTGGTGAGGAGTAGAATTGAAATGTCTGATGCCATTTTTCTACATGAACATTCGGAATTCTTCCTGCATGTATTGTGGTCCATTGTCACTCACAATTTGTTCTGCTAACCCATTTCTGGTGAACGTAGTTCTCAGAATGGAGACAGTCTTTGCTGAGGTAGTTGACTTCATTGGTGTAACGTCCAGCCACTTCGAATGAGCATCCACAGCAATCAGGGACATGGAGTCCATGAATGGTCCAGCGAAGTCAATATGTACTCTTTGCCATGGTGAAGGCAGCCACTCCCACGAGTGTAACATGGCTTGTGAGGGTGTGTTTTGAACTTCCTGGCATCCCAAAATGCTTCTGGCCAACTCTTTGATTTGTTTATCTATTTCTTCACAAACATCTTCTGATTAGTATTAAGCAGCTGTGCCAGTCTCTGGTTAGTGCTACCATCTGGGCAGCTGTTGCTTGTTGATGCCACACTGAGAGCTTCGACTGAGTTCTAGTCTAGTTGGGTTTTTCTCAATCGTTCACATTCAAAAAGTTCTGGCCCTCCACTTCTCAATACATAAAGCTCTAACTGTTGTGTTTGACCTCCATACATCACATTTTCTTTCAGTTTGCCATTGGGAGACACTTTTTGACCTGTATAGGTCTTTAGCACCACTGATGTCTTCTCTAATTGTATCTTCATAAACAGCCTGTTGTAGTGACCCTTGGTAATTATAGCAAAACTGAAAATAGCTCCATTTTCAGTTTTACACCAGACATATCTATTGTTATTCATATTATATTGTGATCTGCTTTAGTAATACAATGCAGCTCTAGGCATGACAGCTCACTCTATGTTGTCTGATTCTGTTTTACATTTGGTAACTTAATACATTTGCTTAGTTTTGCATTTGAGACTTAGTTGTGCTTTTTGTCTGCCATCATGGGAGGATTTGCTTTTGCACCATTCAGGAAAATGTCATGCATTTCACATTCTACCCTCCTTTTGTGTAGTTCTGCTGCATCCTTTGTTGCAGTCTCTAACAAAATTGCAATGGTCAATGCCTGTTCTAAGGTTAGGTTGCTCTCAGATAATAGTTCCTTGTCAATGCATGCCATACACAAACTTGTCCCTTAATACATCAGACAGTCATAAGAACATAAGAAATAGGAGCAGGTGTCGGCCATCTGGGCTGTCAAGCCTGCTCTGTCATCCAATAAGATCATGGCTGATCTGACCAAGGACTCATCTCCACCTACCTGCCTTTTCTCCTTAATCCTTAATTCCCCTACTATGCAAAAGTCCATCTCTAAAGTCATAGTACTGCAAAAGTTTGCGCAGTTCTGCAACGTATTCTGCTTTCATATTTTGACGTGTTCCTTTTGTAAAATCTGAATCTCTCAGCTATTGCCAGTGTCTTAGGACTCAAGTGATTTTGTAAACTAGTAACACTTTCATTGAAGGTCTTGGTTGCTAGCTTTTCAGGGGTTACTAGGTTGCTGAAGAGACTGTACTTCCTTGTACTCAATAAGCTAAAAAGTGTAGGAGCTTTCTTTTGCTCCTCCACGTTGTTCCACCCTCTTGATGTACCACTCCCAGTCTTCATTAGCACTATCAAATTCATCGACTTTCGTGACGGAAGCCATCGCCACGTTATTTTCACTTTAAATTCACCGTGCCTTTCAATGTTACTCATGGGACCTTCAGCGTTCTTGTGCTGTTTAGCTCTTGCTGTTTCGTCCTGTAACTATTGGTACAGTTCATGATATTTTCTGACATACAGGTTTGTATCATCACCAATTTGTTGTTTTTGTGCACAACTATATATCAGTTAAATAAAAGCACGCGTGTGGGAAATGGCTTTAACTGGCGTATTCACATTGCAGCGAAAGAGATAGTGGAAATAAAAGCAATGTGCATGTGGAGACAACAGCACATGTGCAGACAACAGATCAATACATAGTGTTAAGGCGTGTGGGGTCATTGCTCTAAAAGAAATAGGTCCATATATTACAGGGATGATTGACAATACTCAGGGCCCCGTGTATGCAAGCTTCCAGTAAGTATCTTGGATGGGTTGAAAATGATTCTCTCAGCACTCCTCACAATCCTTTGTAGGGTCTTGTGGTCAGATACCTTGCAGTTCCCATACCAGAAGATGATGCAGCTGGTTAGGACACTCTCGATGGTAGTTCTGTAACAATTGGTTAGAATCAGGGGAAGATGGGGAATGGAAAATTAGTCTAATTCGATTTGCTAAAAGAAAGGAAGGATTCAAGAACTTGCTGAAGAAGAGGCTGTGCAATTTTTCTGCTCTCTTCATTCTCTATTGAACATGTATTGTGTGGAATTAAGCCCTTGGATTAATCTACAGTAAGCAACAAACCGTTCTATGCTATAGATTTGTGAAGTATACCCATAGCAAAATGAATCTCAGGGTTGTATATCGTGACATGTATGTACACTAATTAAAAAAATGCTTTGAACTTTAAAAAGGAGGGATGATTTGTCACTGACCCAAACATTTTATTTACGAAACAGATTATTTTATTATTTATTTACAGATTACATTTATGTTAGAGAGAAGGGGGCAGGGGTGATGTTGTGGTCTCAGAAGATGGGCCGTATCACACAATGCTACACCATCTGCACATGCGTCAAAAGACATGAGTTGAAACAATAATTATGTGAAGTAGAAACAAACAAATAAACACAAATTTCATGAAAGCAAATTTACACTCATGACTGCACAGCCAGATCCGGTACTAACTCCGTCTTTAAGTTTGAAGATGATGCCTCTGTGAGGAGCCTTATCTAGAATAAGGATGAGTTGATATACTGGATGAAAATAGAGAGCCTAGTGATATGGTGTCATAAAAACAGTCTTTTCCTCCATGTTAACAAACTGAAGGGCTGTCATTAACTTCAGTGATGGGTTCAGTGCACACAGTCCTGTTTACATCAAAGCTGCTGAGGATGAGTTTGTTGACAGCTTCAAATTCCGTAGAGTGAACATCACCAAGAGCCTAACTTGATCCAACCACAGAGACAGTACAGATCATCAGTGCCTCCACTTTCTCAAGAGGCTAAAGAAATTTGGTATGTCCCTTTTGATGCTCACCAAATTTTTATTGATGCATCAGAGAAAACATTCTGTCTGGGTGCTTCACGCTTTGATTTGGCAGCTGTTCTTCTTCAGACAACAAAAAGCTGCAGAGACACAGCTCGGCACATCATAGAAAACATCTTAGACCAAAAGATCGTAAGACAGAGCAACAGAATTAGACTCAAACAACAGGAATTCTGCAGATGCTGGAAATTCAAGCAACACACATCAAAGTTGCTGGTGAACGCAGCAGGCCAAGCAGCATCTGTAGGAAGAGGTGCAGTCGACGTTTCAGGCCGAGACTCTTCGTCAGGACTAACTGAAGGAAGAGTGAGTAAGGGATTTGAAAGCTGGAGGGGGAGGGGGAGATGCAAAATGATAGGAGAAGACAGGAGGGGGAGGGATAGAGCCAAGAGCTGGACAGGTGATAGGCAAAAGGGGATATGAGAGGATCATGGGACAGGAGGTCCGGGAAGAAAGACAAGGGGGGGGGGACCCAGAGGATGGGCAAGAGGTATATTCAGAGGGTCAGAGGGAGAAAAAGCAGAGTGAGAGAAAGAATGTGTGCATAAAAATAAGTAACAGATGGGGTACGAGGGGGAGGTGGGGCCTAGCGGAAGTTAGAGAAGTCGATGTTCATGCCATCAGGTTGGAGGCTACCCAGACGGAATATAAGGTGTTGTTCCTCCAACCTGAGTGTGGCTTCATCTTTACAGTAGAGGAGACCGTGGATAGACATGTCAGAATGGGAATAGGATGTGCAATTAAAATGTGTGGTCACTGGGAGATCCTGCTTTCTCTGGCGGACAGAGCGTAGATGTACAGCAAAGCGGTCTCCCAGTCTGCGTCGGGTCTCGCCAATATATAAAAGGCCACATCGGGAGCACCGGACGTAGTATATCACCCCAGTCAACTCACAGGTGAAGTGTTGCCTCACCTAGAAGGACTGTTTGGGGCCCTGAATGGTGGTAAGGGAGGAAGTGTAAGGGCATGTGTAGCACTTGTTCCGTTTACACGGATAAGTGCCAGGAGGGAGATCAGTGGGGAGGGATGGGGGGGACGAATGGACAAGGGAGTTGTGTAGCGAGCGATCCCTGCGGAATGCAGAGGGGGGGGAGGGAAAGATGTGCTTAGTGGTGGGATCCCGTTGGAGGTGGCGGAAGTTACAGAGAATAATATGTTGGACCCGGAGGCTGGTGGGGTGGTAGGTGAGGACCAGGGGAACCCTATTCCTAGTGGGGTGGCGGAAGGATGGAGTGAGAGCAGATGTACATGAAATGGGGGAGATGCGTTTAAGAGCAGAGTTGATAGTGGAGGAAGGGAAGCTCCTTTCTTTAAAAAAGGAAGACATCTCCCTCGTCCTAGAATGAAAAGCCTCATCCTGAGAGCAGATGCGGCGGAGACGGAGGAATTGCGAGAAGGGGATGGCGTTTTTGCAAGAGACAGGGTGAGAAGAGGAATAGTCCAGATAGCTGTGAGAGTCAGTAGGCTTATAGTAGACATCAGTGGATAAGCTGTCTCCAGAGACAGAGACAGAAAGACCAAGAAAGGGGAGGGAGGTGTCGGAAATGGACCAGGTAAACTTGAGGGCAGGGTGAAAGTTGGAGGCAAAGTTAATAAAGTCAGTGAGTTCTGCATGCGTGCAGGAAGCAGCGCCAATGCAGTCGTCGATGTAGCGAAGGAAAAGTGGGGGACAGATACCAGAATAGGCACGGAACATAGATTGTTCCACAAACCCAACAAAAAGGCAGGCATAGCTAGGACCCATACGGGTGCCCATAGCTACACCTTTAGTTTGGAGGAAGTGGGAGGAGCCAAAGGAGAAATTATTAAGAGTAAGGACTAATTCCGCTAGACGGAGCAGAGTGGTGGTAGAGGGGAACTGATTAGGTCTGGAATCCAAAAAGAAGCGTAGAGCTTTGAGACCTTCCTGATGGGGGATGGAAGTATATAAGGACTGGACATCCATGGTGAAAATAAAGCGGTGGGGCCAGGGAACTTAAAATCATCGAAAAGTTTAAGAGCGTGAGAAGTGTCACGAACATAGGTCGGAAGGGATTGAACAAGGGATGATAAAACCGTGTCGAGATATGCAGAAACGAGTTTGGTGGGGCAGGAGCAAGCTGAGACAATAGGTCGGCCAGGACAGGCAGGTTTGTGGATCTTGGTAGGAGATAGAAACGGGAAGTACAGGGTGTGGGAACTATAAGGTTGGTAGCAGTGGATGGGAGATCCCCTGAGCGGATAAAGTCGGTGATGGTGTGGGAGACAATGGCCTGGTGCTCCTTAGTGGGGTCACGATCAAGGGGTAAATAAGAGGAGGTATCCGATGGGACATCAACCGTCTCGACTTTACCGCACCTTGTCCCCATTCCAACCTCACTCCTTCGGAACGCTCTGCTCTCCACTCCCTCCGCACTAATCCTAACCTTATTATTAAACCCGCCGATAAGGGGGGTGCTGTTGTAGTCTGGCGTACTGACCTCTACCTTGCCGAGGCACAGCAACAACTCGCGGATACCTCCTCTCATTTACCTCTCGATCGTGACCCCACTAAGGAGCACCAGGCCATTGTCTCCCACACCATCACCGACTTTATCCGCTCAGGGGATCTCCCATCCGCTGCTACCAACCTTATAGTTCCCACACCCCGCACTTCCCGTTTCTACCTCCTACCCAAGATCCACAAACCTGCCTGTCCTGGCCGACCTATTGTCTCAGCTTGCTCCTGCCCCACCGAACTCATTTCTGCATACCTCGACACTGTTTTATCACCCCTTGTTCAATCCCTTCCGACCTATGTTCGTGACACTTCTCACGCTCTTCAACTTTTCAATGATTTTAAGTTCCCTGGCCCCCACCGCTTTACTTTCACCATGGATGTCCAGTCCTTATATACTTCCATCCCCCATCAGGAAGGTCTCAAAGCTCTATGCTTCTTTTTGGATTCCAGACCTAATCAGTTCCCCTCTACCACCACTCTGCTCCGTCTAGCGGAATTAGTCCTTACTCTTAATAATTTCTCCTTTGGCTCCTCCCACTTCCTCCAAACTAAAGGTGTAGCTATGGGCACCCGTATGGGTCCTAGCTATGCCTGCCTTTTTGTTGGGTTTGTGGAACAATCTATGTTCCGTGCCTATTCTGGTATCTGTCCCCCACTTTTCCTTCGCTACATCGACGACTGCATTGGCGCTGCTTCCTGCACGCATGCAGAACTCGTTGACTTTATTAACTTTGACTCCAACTTTCACCCTGCCCTCAAGTTTACTTGGTCCATTTCCGACACCTCCCTCCCCTTTCTAGATCTTTCTGTCTCTGTCTCTGGAGACAGCTTATCCACTGATGTCTACTATAAGCCTACTGACTCTCACAGCTATCTGGACTATTCCTCTTCTCACCCTGTCTCTTGCAAAAACGCCATCCCCTTCTCGCAATTCCTCCGTCTCCGCCGCATCTGCTCTCAGGATGAGGCTTTTCATTCTAGGACGAGGGAGATGTCCTCCTTTTTTAAAGAAAGGGGCTTCCCTTCCTCCACTATCAACTCTACTCTTAAACGCATCTCCCCCATTTCACGCACATCTGCTCTCACTGCATCCTCCCGCCACCCCACTAGGAATAGGGTTCCCCTGGTCCTCACCTACCACCCCACCAGCCTCCGGGTCCAACATATTATTCTCCGTAACTTCCGCCACCTCCAATGGGATCCCACCACTAAGCACATCTGTCCCTCCCCCCCTCTCTCTGCATTCCACAGGGATCGCTCCCTACGCGACTCCCTTGTCCATTCGTCCCCCCCATCCTTCCCCACTGATCTCCCTCCTGGAACTTATCCGTGTAAGCGGAACAAGTGCTACACATGCCCTTACACTTCCTCCCTTACCACCATTCAGGGCCCCAAACAGTCCTTCCAGGTGAGGCAACACTTCACCTGTGAGTTGACTGGGGTGATATACTACGTCCGGTGCTCCCGATGTGGCCTTTTATATATTGGCGAGACCCGACGCAGACTGGGAGACCGCTTTGCTGAACATCTACGCTCTGTCCGCCAGAGAAAGCAGGATCTCCCAGTGGCCACACATTTTAATTCCACATCCCATTCCCATTCTGACATGTCTATCCACGGCCTCCTCTACTGTAAAGATGAAGCCACACTCAGGTTGGAGGAACAACACCTTATATTCCGTCTGGGTAGCCTCCAACCTGATGACATGAACATTGACTTCTCTAACTTCCGCTAGGCCCCACCTCCCCCTCGTACCCCATCTGTTACTTATTTTTATGCACACATTCTTTCTCTCACTCTTTTTCTCCCTCTGTCCCTCTGAATATACCTCTTGCCCATCCTCTGGGTGCCCCCCCCCTTGTCTTTCTTCCCGGACCTCCTGTCCCATGATCCTCTCGTATCCCTTTTGCCTATCACCTGTCCAGCTCTTGGCTCTATCCCTCCCCCTCCTGTCTTCTCCTATCATTTTGGATCTCCCCTTCCCCCTCCAACTTTCAAATCCCTTACTCACTCTTCCTTCAGTTAGTCCTGACGAAGGGTCTCGGCCTGAAACGTCGACTGCGCCTCTTCCTACAGATGCTGCTTGGCCTGCTGCGTTCACCAGCAACTTTGATGTGTGTTAACAGAATTAGACTACTTGGCTCATCAAGTATGCTCTGCCATTTTATCATGGTAGATCTATTTTCCCTCTCAGCCCCGATCTCTTGCTTTCCCCCCTTATATCTTCATGCCCTGTCTAATGAAGAATCTATCTACCTCTGCTTTAACTGGACCCAATAACTTGCCCTCCACAGCCGCCTGTAGCAATGAATTCCACAGACTCACCACTCTGTGGCTGAAGAGGTTCTGCCTCATCTCTGTTCTGAAAGGACATCTCTCCATTCTGAGGCTGTGTCATCTGATCTTAGACTCCCCCACCATAGGAAACATCCTCTCCACACCTACTTTATCAAAGCCTTTCAACATTTGATAGGTTTCACCCCTCATTCTTCTGAACTCCGTGAGCAGAAGCCCAGAGCCATCAAATGCTCCTCATATGACAAAGCTTTCAACCCTGTAATCATGTTCGTGAACCTCCTTTGAACCCTCTCCAATGCCAGCACATTCTTTCTTAGTCAGGGGCCCAAAACTGCTTACAATCTTATCCTCTATGGACTCTGTCTAAGCTTCTCAGTGTATCAGTAATGCAGCTAACATCATATAATCAAAATCTCACCCATGCCAGACAGGCAGAAGATACAAATTCCCTATCAAGATAAGATGAACCATTAACCTCACAGTCTACCTCATTATCACTTGTCCTTTTCTTGTCTACCTGCACTGCACTTTCTCTGTAACTGTAATACTTTACCCTACACTCTGATTGTTTTATCTTGACTTCTTCAGCACACTGTTTTATTTTATTTTTGTTTTCTCTCAGAGATACAGCGTGAAACAGGCCCTTCTCGCCCAATGAGCCGTGCTGCTCGGCAGTCCACCTCCTTAACCCTAGCGTAAACACAGGACACTTTACAATGGTCATTTAACCTACGAACTGGTACGTCTCTTGGACAGTGGGTGGAAACCAGTGCACCTGGAGGAAACCTGCACGCTCACATACAAACCTCTTTTAGAGGGCACTGGAATTAAACTCCATGTTCCAAAGTCCCGAGCTGTAATAGTGTCACGCTAACTGCTACACGACCATGACATCCCAAATTCATTGTTGTCATGAATTGATCTGGGTGAACATCATGCAAGACAAGTTTTTCACCTGTGACAATAATAAACCAATTTACCAATTTGACAATTGTACTCCCTATGTCAAACCATTGGATAATGACTAAAGGAAGAATTTCTGTAATTCAGATGGCTTTAATAAAGGGGTCACCTGTACTTGTATAGAAAAGAGTTACAATTTTGAAATTAGGTTAATGGGAAATACATTCAGTGGCCACGTTATTAGGTACACCTGCTTGTTAATGAAAATAGCTAATCAACCAATCATGAGGTAGCAACTCAATGCATAAAAGTCAAGAGGTTCTCTTGCTGTTGGAACAAATATCAGAATGGTGATTTAAGTGACTTTGACCGTGGAGTGATTGTTGGTGCCAGATGGGGTGGTTTGAGTATTATCTGATATCTTTGGATATTCACATCAAACAGTCTTTAGGGTTTACGAAGAATGGTGCAAAAAACAATATATATCTAGTGATTGGCAGTTCTTTTGGCGAAAACACCTCATTAATGAGAGAGGTCAGAGGAAAATGGCCAAAGTAGTTCAAGCTGACAGGAAGGTGACAGAAACTCAAATAACCAACAGTGGTGTGCAGAAGAGCGTCTCTGTACACTCAACACACTGAACCTTGAAGTTTCTGGGCTACAGCAGTAGAAGACCAAAACACACGGTACACTCAGCAGCACTTCATTATGTTCAAGAGGTACTTAAACAAAGTGGCCACTGTGGGTGTATATAGTTCAGCAAAGAATGAAACAAAATATTAAAGCTTTAAAAACATGTTACAATAACACTGAAAGCAATTATAAATCTGTAGGTTATAAACAGGCATAAAGATAATGATAATTTGTAGTGTGATTTTCTTTTGCCATCCATATATAAGAAAAAGTGTGCATTTAAAGCCAGCAAGTCTTACCTTTCCCATTAGCTCATGTGATCTTCTTATCAAGACATCATCTCCACATACTTGTGAAAGTAAATAATGACCATCACTCAAGGAGTCAAACATTCAAGCGTATGTATGCCGTCTACATCCCTGAGATTCGTCTTTCCCACAGTCAGCCATGAAATAAAGGAAAACCATGGGGCTCATTCAAGGAAGAACATCAACCACACCCACACCCATGCACAAAAAAACAATTTGTGCAAACGGCAAGAAAAAACATTGAGTGAAATACACAGAAAGACACACATATTTGAGTCTGACATCTGGTTTACATATTTGGGTTCAGGAAATATGGTTGAATTTGTTACGCCTTTCATAATGGATGTTATCCCTCCGCTGCCTTCACAGCCAAACACTACCACCACGAGTCAAAGAGTCCATTTCATTACGCGAGGCTGTCAGACAGCACATGCATTTGTTCCAATGGACTTTGGAATGACTAACCTGCGTACTGATGTTGTAAAGGACAATAGAGACATTTAACACTGGCTAAATATTTGGCAATCCCAATCTACATCACTATAAGACCATAAAACATAGGAGAAGAATTACGCCATTCAGCCAATTACGTCACTTGACTTCTCTCATTTTCTCACCTATCTATCACCTCCCCACAGTTCCCTTCCTCCTACCCTTTCTCCCATCATCCACTTTTCTCTCCTATCAGCTTCCTTCTTCAGCCTTTTAACTTTTCCAACAATCACATCCTTTCTTCTTGCTTCATCACCCCTCATATGGTCTTATGGTCCTCTCCACCCACGTGGCTCCACCTATCAGAATCAGAATCAGGTTTAATATGAGCAGCATATGTCATGAAATTTGTTAACTTAATGATAGCGGTATCACCTTCCAGCTGGCCCTCCCTCTCCTTCCCCATCCTCTTATTATTCTGGCTTCCTCACCCTTCCTTGCCAGTACTGATGATGGGTCTCAACCTGAAATGCCGACTCCTTATTCATTTCCACAGAATCTGCCTAACCTTTTGAGTTCCTCCAGCATTTTGTGTGTTTTAATCAAATGGCACTTAACAAAACACCATTTGAAGATCTTTCCAGACTTTTCACACTCTTATTGAAATATCCAAATACTTATTTTTTTATATTTCTTACATATCACATTTGAGAGCAAGAGAATGTATTTCCGTAATATTATTTTTATTCCTGAAGTTGAGAAGATGATAAAATCTTTTAATTCCGGGGAAGTGCAAAAGAAGAGCACACAAAAGGATTTGTCAAGATGTTTGGAGACAAGCTGAGCTCACTGATGTTGAATGTATATCATCAGATGCTCCAAGGTGCAATTTTGACAGCATCTTGATTCACCATTTTCAAAAACTGCTCGGTAGTTATTAGCTTATTCCGATTTAAAAACAGGAAGCAGTACTTAAAAAAAAAACTCTTTATACATAGAAACATAGAGCAACTAACTAACAGATGCAACTTTTATCACAAAGGAACAGGAATCTTGCTAATTTTACGCTTTCTGATCATTACTTTCATATGCGTTGAGTCAGGAATGTATGCTGTGATCTGAGACCCTTTTAAACAGATGATGGCTCCTTAAGGTTGTTACAGCCTGGGATGGTAATGGGGCAAGCTCCCACTACCTATTAAATGCTCCCAACGGCCTCCGACAGCCAAGTCCAGCTCCTGGCCTTCACATGTGGCTTAGCTACTAAGCCCGGTGGACCCGTTTCTACTAAAAGGAGAAAGAGCAAAGGTGGGATACTTGTGCCTCAGAACCAGTCCAGTCACTTCAGGTAGATAGGGGTTGTCAGATATGGATGGCAGCCCACCTAGGAGAAGGAAAGCTCTGATTTCAAACCTCCTCTGACTTGCAGTTATACCCACTCATGGGGAAGGCATCGTGAGTAAACCCCAAGGGAAAAATCTGTAGCTGGAGCTGCAGTCCCACATTGAGTTCAACACTGACTGACGACTCCTGCAACGCTGATGGTGCCAAACTGTATCGGTCTCTGCCATTTGTTTGGATTCATCAGCTGTGTGGGGGGGGGGCGGGGGAGCCTGCTACATGGCCAACAGCTCGCTCCCCATGTCATACTGCCCAGGCTTACACATTGCTAGCCAGGACGTAACATCCATGGCCAATCACGACTAATGGAAGGGCCTCAAAAAGATGATATCAAGTTACTACTCAAAGCAAAACTTAGATTCTAAAGGACATTTAGGACTCATCAAATGTCTTGGAACTGTATCCCAAGAAGGAATCAACCCTTTCAGGGGAGGTAAAAAGACAGAGAAAGCAATGAGATTTCACATTGGGGAATGTTTCTGAATCATGTACAAGATATACAACAAGGCATCATGGTAGTGTAGCAAATAGCGCAATGCTATTACAGCTCGGGACATTGCGGAGTTCAGAGTTGCCTGTAAGGAGTTTGTACACTCTCCCTGTGAATGTTTGGCTTTTCCCCAGGTGCTCCAGTTTCCTTCTACAGTCCAAAGACGTACAGGTTAGTAGGTTAATTTGTCATTGTAAATTGTCCTGTGATTAGGTTAGGGTTAAATAGGTGGGTTGCAAGCCAATGCGGCTTGCTGGGCCAGTAGGACCTGAACCTAGCTGCACCTCTAAATAAGATACAATACTTTCTCCTTCAAAAGAATCTCCTAAACGCGAAGTTTGGATTTATCAGCCACAGTATTTGGGCAAGCACGATGTGACAGAACGTTCATTATCATTTTCAGAGATTGAACAGCTTTAAAAATACTTTAAAACAATTTGGTAATTTTAGACTCTACCCTGGGAAGATAATGATGGAGCTTTTTTGCATGGATAAGTAAATATCAGAGAAATGTAAGACAGGTTGCTTTCAAAAGAAGGATACCAGGTGTGAAATCCCTGCTATCTTTGTTATTCAGAAGCATTTCTAATTAGACTGATGGCATTATTACTGATGTCTTTGTAGAAAGCTCTACCATTTTCTTTTTCATCTTGTTGCCACTGATCAGCCTGAACACTTTTAAACTCTTTATGGGCTAATCACCCATTGGAGTGCTTTGTGACCTGTCCTTCTGCAGCCACGTACCACACTGTCATTCCATATGTCAGTATGCTCTCTATCTCATGTCGATAAAAGCTGGTTTGCAAAATTTGAAGGCAGCTTAGCTCTCCTTAAACCCCTCAGGTAGTATAGTCACTGTTGTGCCTTCCTTTTGTCCAATGTTGTGTTAATAGGCCAACAGAGTTCTTCAGTGATGTTTATCAGAGCAGAGCATTGAGTATAGGAGTTGGGATGTAATGTTGAAATTGTACAAGGCATTGGTAAGGCCAAATTTGGAGAATTGGGTACAGTTCTGATCACCGAATTATAGGAAAGATGTCAATAAAATTGAGAGAATACAGAAGAGATTTACTAGAATGTTGCCTGGGTTTCATCTCCTAAGTTACAGAGAAAGGTTGAACAAGTTAGGTCTTTATTCTTTGGAGTGTAGAAGGTTGGGGGGGACTTGATAAAGGTATTTAAAATTATGAGGGGGATAGATAGAGTTGACGTGGATAGGCTTTTTCCATTGAGAGTGGGGGAGATTCAAACAAGAGGACATGAGTTGAGAGTTAAAGGGCAAAAGTTTAGGGGTAACATGAGGGGGAACTTCTTTACTCAGAGAGTGGTAGCTGTGTGGAATGAGCTTCCAGCAGAAGTGGTTGAGACAGGTTCGATGTTGTCACTTAAAGTTAAATTGGGTAGATATATGGACAGGAAAGGAATGGAGGGTTATGGGCTGAGTGCAGGTCGGTGGGACTAGGTGAGAGTAAGAGTTCGGCACGGACTAGAAGGGCTGAGGTGGCCTGTTTTCACTCTTTTCACTACCTCACTATGAATAGTGGAGCTTGTTCAAGACCTCTTGTCTTCCTGAAGTCCGTCTTCATTTCTTTAGTCTTCTTGATCATGAGTGATAGGCTGTGGTTCCTGCACCAATTGGACAGTTTCAGCACCTCCTCTCTATATGAAGATATGTTATTATTTGTGAATAGGCCAGTCACAGTTGTGGAGTCTGCAAATGTGATGATTGAGTTTGTATCATGAGCTGGAGTGCAGTCATAGGTGAGGAGGGAGTCGAGAAGTGGGCTCAGCGGACAGCCCCGTGGGACACCAGAGTTCAGGGTTAGGCGGGAGGGTTGATGGGTTGATGTGCACTTACTAAGTGGGTGCGATTAGTGAGGAAATCCAAGATCCAATGATCGGTTGATGTGCCGAGACCTAGATTGTGGAGCTTAGTAATCAGCTTGCTCCTACCCTTCACCCCATTTTGAACTTTAGCTTTACATTCTCCATCCATCCCTCATTTCTCTTAACTCCAACTTTTCAAAGGTCATCCACCTGAGATATTCCTTCTCCACAGATTCTGCTTTACCTGCTGAGTATTTACAAGAATACTAGATATATTTTAGATTTCCAGCATCTACAGTATAGTATATTGTTTCATAAGAGATAGGAGCAGATTTACGCCATTTGGCCGATCGAGTCTGCTCCACCAGTTTCCTGACTTCTCTCCGTTCCCCTTCATGCCCTGACTAATCAAGAATCTATTATCCTCTGTCTCAAATATACCCAATGACTTCAATGATTCAATGGTTTTATTTAATATCAGAGAATATATACATTATACAAGCTGAAATTCTTACTCTCTGCAGGAATCCACAAAACAGAAGGAAAACCCCCAATAATAAATGACAGAAAAATCATTAGAATCCCAAAGTCTCCACAGCTGCCTGTGGCAATGAATTCCACAGATTCACCACTATCTGACTAAAGAATATGTTGGATAAACTTCCCAGTGAGAACTAATTTCAGTCAGAGGCAGAATCAGGTTTAATATCACTGGCAAATGTCATGAAATTTGCTATTTGTCCTCTGTTGTGTGGCCAAGCAATAGATTTTATAGTGTCTTATATTTACATCTTTGTCAAATGATAAATGGACCAACGCCTTTTATTACCTTGGAAGTGCGTTCTGGAATTTCCTGTTTGGAAGCTAAAATAAAAACATTCAATTATGTGGGATGTCATAGATCTTCTTAACAGCACTTCACGTAATAACACATAAAGGCATTATAATTTACATGGTTCGAAAGAAACTAACCATGAGATGGGGGGATGTGTATTTCAATAGTCTTTATCATTTGAAGAGGAGCTAATGTCTTGGATTGAGATATAAATTATAAACCATTCAGTTTTCCATGCAAAACTAAATCCAATTAAACATTATATGACAGTAAAAGCTAAAAACCCTTTAATAATAACCTCTCAGGCATAGATAACTTTTTTTTTCTGTCGACTGCAGTTTTGGTTCAAGAACCTGGAACGCTGCCCAAAACCCATATCAGGGACAGTTTCTGTGTCTGCATGGAGATAGGCCAGAATTGAATAATACAAGTCATCTGCCTTGGGAGCACTATCTCACGGTCAAGGCAACAGGTATAAAATAAACATTTTCTACAAACCACTCGTATCCCAAAACACAATTTCAGCTCAAAGCTTTTTATGGAGAATTTAAGAATTGCTGTTATAGGATCAATATAGTTTGGAATAGACTCTGGGGACAATATTGACAGAGTCACTGGATTGAAACATATCCTACATTTATCCAGATTTGTGGGTAATAATCCTTATATATTTCTGCCAGTAAAATCTGTGCAAATCTTTAATAGGGTTATATTAAGTACTGCTCTATTTTAACAAATATGTCAAGCTACCTAATGAGTAACCATTATAACAGCGAAGCACTATTGCACTGATTTAATAAAGGTTAAGTTTCTAACATTATTCAACAATTAACTCACCCAACTATCACAATGAAGCATAATGTACAGGCATGAAATGGGCATAATAATGACAAAGTGCCAATGCCTGCTCCTCATTTGCCTGCAAAGCCCAGGAGAATACTAAATTTTCCTGAGCCCCTTTTATTAGGACAGACTTCACATCAAATGGAAATAGGAGTCCCACACCCATTTCAAAACACATTTATAAAAGTTACTGGCTCATTGCGGTTTGCTTGTGAACCTTGAAAAGAATATTGGATTCCCTTTAGATTTGGCAAAGGCTCTGGAACTGGCAGCCGGCTGCATTAACAGAACCTTTCACCATCAGTCCATGGTCTATTGTCTGCCTTGATGAAGTTGGAGGAGCAATACCTGATATTCTGTTTGGGTAGCCTCCAACCTGATGGTATGAACAACTATTCCTCCTTCTGGTAATTGTTTTATTCCCTCCCACTTCCCACTTCTTCTATTACCCTCTCTGGTCTCTTACCTCTTTTCCTCACCTGCCTAGCACCTACCCCTGGTGCCCCTTCTCCTTCCCTTTCTCCCATAGTCCACTCTCCTTTCCTATCCTATCAGATTCTTTCTTCTTCAGCCAGTTGCCTTTTCCACCATCTCCTTCCAGCTCCTCACTTCATTGCCCTTCCCCACCCACCTGGTTTCAGCTACTTCCTCAAACACAAGGAAATCTGCAGATGCTGGACATTCAAGGAACACACATAAAAAATGGTAGTGAACGCAGCAGGCCAGGCAGCATCTATACGAAGAGGTACAGTGAATGTTTCAGGCCGAGACCTTTCGTCAGGACTAACTGAAAGAAAAAATGGTAAGAGATTTGAAAGTGGGAGGGGGAGAGGGAGGGGGAGATACTAAATGATCAGAGAAGACAGGAGGGGGAGGGATGGAGCTAAGAGCTGGAAAGTTGATTGACAAAAGGGCTGAAGAAGGGAGAGGATCATGGGATAGGAGGCCTAGGGAGAAAGAAAGGGGGAGGGGAGCCTAGGGGGATTGGCAAGGAGTATAGTGAGAGGGACAGAGGGAGAAAAAAGAGAGAGAAAAAAAAATAGATGGATAGATAGATAAATAAATAAGGGATGGGGTATGAAGGGGAGGAGGGGCATTAGCGGAAGTTAGAGGAGTCAATGTTCATGCCATCAGGTTGGAGGCTACCCAGACAGAATATAAGGTGTTGTTCCTCCAACCTGAGTGTGGCTTCATCTTTACAGTAGAGGAGGCTGTGGATAGACATGTCAGAATGGGAATGGGATGTGGAATTAAAATGTGTGGCCACTGGGAGATCCTGCTTTCTGTCTGCCAGACACACACCCACCTGGTTTCAGCTATTCCCTCCCAGCTTCCCCTCCCCCCATCTTCTTATTCTGATATCTGTCCCCTTCCTTTCCAGTCCTGCTGAAGGCTCTCGCCTGTTACGTCAACTGTTTCCATAGATACTGCCTGACCTGCTGAGTTCCTCCAGCATTTTGTGTGTATTTCTCTGGATTTTCTAACATCTGCAAAATCTCCTTATTTTAGCTATTTTGGCCTAATTTTTGATGGGATTTCAATCTTTCTCTTTCCTGTCATGATAGGCTCAATGGTCACTTTCTTAGGCAAACCTGTACACCTCACATTAATGCAAAGAGCTAATCAGCCAATCATGTGGCAGCAATTCAATGCACAAAAGCATGTAGACATGGTCAAGAGGTTCACTTGTTCAGACCAAACCATCAATATAGGGAAGAAATTTGACCTGAGTGACTTTGACTGTGAAATGATTGCTGGTGCTAGATTGGTTTGGTTTGGGTATCTCAGAAACTGCTGATCTTTTGGGAATTGCACACACAACTTTCCCTAGAGCTTACAGATACTGGTGCAAAAATAAACCACCAAAAGATCTGAGTGGCAGTTCTGTGGGTGAAAATGCCTAGTTAATGAGAGAGGGCAGAGGAGAATGGCCAGACGGGTTCAAGCTGACAGGAAGGCAACAAAAGCACCAATAACCACACATTACAACAGTGGCGTGCAGAGGAGCATCTCTGAGTGCACAGTATGTCAACCCTTGAAGTGAATGAGCTACAGGGGGCACCTAAGAAAGAGGCCACTGAGTGTATTTCTACAATTTCCTCTATTTAAAGGGGATCTGTTGCATCAGGATTACAATGAAAATGCTGATTATTAACATACTGTAGAACATAGAGCATAGCACATGTCATAACAAAGAGCAGGACCCTCAGACCATCACCCCCGTGACAACCATGTCAATCTAACTAATCCCAAGTTGCAAACTCAGCAAGCACCATCATGGGCACTAGTGTCCACAGCATTGAGGACATCTTCAAAGGGCGATGCCTCAGTGCACACTGCCTTCGCACGCCATCTCCGATGCCTTCGAGCTGCAGGCAATAACACAACCTATGCCCAAGTCACCCCCTCCAGACCCAATCCGGCTTCTCCCATGGCCTGGTGGCACAACTCTCCCACCACAGCCCGGCAGCCCAACTCTTCCAGCGGCCCAATGCCCAGCCTTCCCTTCCATGGATAGACATATAGGAATGGGAATGGGAAGTGGAATTAAAATGGGTGGCCACTGGGAGATCCCACTTTTCCCGGCAGATGGAGCGTAGGTGCTCAGCAAAGTAGTCTCCCAATCTATGTTGGGTCTTTCTGATATAATTTTAATTCCACTTCCCATTCCCATTCCAATATGTCTACTCATGGCCTTCTCCACTGTCATGATTCATGATGAAGGCACATTCTGGTTGGAGGAACATCACCTTATATTCCATCTGGGTAGCCTCCAACCTGTTGGCATGAACGTAGGTTTCTCCAACTTCCGGTAATGCCCCCCCCATCCATTTTTCCCTCTCTCACCTTATCTCCTTGCACACCCATTTCCTCCCTCTGGTGCTCCTTCCCTCTTTTCTTTCCTCCATGGCCTTCTGTCCTCTTCTATCAGACTTCCCCATTCTCCAGCCCTGTATCTTTTTCACCAATTAACTTCCCAGCTCTTTACTTCATCCCTCCCCCTCTTCAGGTTTCACCTATCACCCTTCTGTTTCTCTCCCCTCTCCCCCACCTTTTAAATCTACTCCTCAGCTTTTTTTCTTCAGTCCTGCCGAACGGTCTCGGCCTGAAACGTCAACTGTACTCTTTTGCATAGATACCGCCTGGCCTGTTGAGTTCCTCCAGCATTTTGTGTGTGTTGCTCAGCCTGCAATTTCCTATTTTTTGCATTCCTTCCTTCTTAAAGAGTGACGTGACATTTGCAAATTTTCAGTCTTCCGGGACCATGCCAGAATCAACTGATTCATGACCAATGCATCCATTATCTCTTCAACAATATCTCTCGGGACCCTTGGATGTGGTTTATCTGGCCCAGGTGACTTATCCACTTTATGGCCTTAGATTTTGCCTAGCACTTTTTCCTTTGTAATAGCAATGGCACTTGCTCCTGTTCCCTGACACTCATGGATCTCTGGCCAACTGCTAGTGTCTTCACAGTGAAGGCTGATCCATGGTACTCATTATTTCATCTGCCATTTCTTTGTCCCCCATTACTACCTTACAGGAATCATTTTCCAGTGGTCCAATATTAGCTCTCACCTCCCTTTTTCTCTTTATATAACTGAAAAAAAAACCTCTGGTATCCTGCTTTATATTATTAGCTAGTTTGCCCTCAAATTTCATTTTTTCCTTTCTTATAGCTTTTTTATTTGCCTTTTGTTGGATTTTAAAAGCTTCCCAGTCATCCAACTTTTGCTACATTATATGCCTTTCCTTGGCTGTTATGCAGTCCTCTTTTGTCAGCTATGGTTGCCTACCCCTGCCATTTGAGAACTTCTTTCTCAGTGGGACATATCTATCGTGTGCCTTGTGAACGATTCTCAGAAACTTCAGCCACCTCTGCTCTGCCGTCATCCCTGCCAGTATCCTTCTACAATCCATCTGGGAAAGTTCCTCTCTCATGCCTCTAATTCCCTTTATTCCATTGTGATACTGATACATGTGAGTTATGCTTCTCCCTCCCAAACTGCAGTACGAATTCAAACATATTATGATCACTGCCTTCGAAGGGTTCCTTTGTGTTAAGCTCCCTCATAAGAATTGGGTTATTACACAACATCCAGCCTAAGATAGCCTTTCCCCGAGTATGATCAAGCATAGGCTGCTCTAAAAAGCTATCTCATAAGTATTCAACAAATTCCCACCGTTGCGATCTGACACCAACCTGATTTTCCCAATCCCCCTGCATATTGAAGTCCCCCATTACAATTGTAACATTACCCTTATTACAAGCCTTTTCCAGCTCCCTTTGCAATCTTAACCCCACATTTTGACTACTATTTGGAGGCCTATATATGATTCCCCATAATGTTTTTTCACCCTTGCTGTTTGTTATCTCCACCCACAAACATTCAACACTCTCTGACCCTATGTCAGCTCTTTCGAAAGATGTAATTCCATCTCTTACTAACAAAGCCACACTGTCGCCTATGCCTTCCTGCCTGTCCATTCGATACAAAGCATATCCTTCGATGTTAAACTCCCAACTATTACCTTCTTTCAGCCACGACTCAGTGATGCCCACAATGTCATACTGACCAATCTCTAATTGCACCACAAGATCGTCAACCTTATTCTGAATGCTACAGGCATTTAAATTAGCACCTTCAGTCCTGCAATCTTCGCCCTTTTGAATTTTGCCTCTGTGGTACAATTTAAATCCTTGCTCCATCTGCATTTATACCGGATCATTGGCTTGTCCTTCCTTACATTCATGTTACATCCATGATCTACTTGTAAACCTGCTGTTTCATCTTCATGCCTTTGTAATTCCCTTTATTCCATTGAGATACTGAACCACTCCCAACAGCCCTAGTAATCCTGCCCGCAAGAACATTGGTCTCCCTCGGATTCAAGTGCAACCTGTCCCTTTTGTACAGGTCACACCTGCCCCAGAGGAGGTCCCAATTATCTAGAAATCTGTATCCCTGCCCTTTACTCCAATTCTTCAGCCATACATTCATTTGCCAACACGAGGAAATCTGCAGATGCTGGAAATTCAAGCAACACACACAAAATGCTGGTGGAAAGCAGCAGGCCGGGCAGCATCTATAGGAAGAAGTACAGTCAACGTTTCAGGCTGAGACCCTTCGTCAGGACTAACTGAAAGAAGAGATTGTAAGAGATTTGAAAGTGGGAGGGGGAGGGGGAGATCCGAAATGATAGGAGAAGACAGGAGGGGGAGGGATGTAGCCAAGAGCTGGACAGGTGATTGGCAAAGGGGATACAAGGCTGGAGAAGGGAGAGGATCATGGGACGGGAGGCCCAGGGAGAAAGAAAGTGGGAGGGGAGCCCAGAGGAAGATGGAAAGCAGGCAAGGCGTTATAGTGAGAGGGACAGAGGGAGAAAAAAAGCGAGAGAAAAAAAGGAAGAAAGGAAGGAATGAATGAATGAATAAATAAATAAATAAAGGATATGGTAAGAAGGGATGCGGTAAGAAGGGAAGGAGGGGCATTAGCGGAAGTCTGAGAAGTCAATGTTCATGCCATCACGTTGGAGGCTACCCAGACGGAATGTAAGGTGTTGTTCCTCCAACCTGAGTGTGGCTTCATCTTTAAAGAAGAGGAGGCCGTGGATAGGCATGTCAGAATGGGAAAGGGACGTGGAATTAAAATGTGTGGCCACTGGGAGATCCTGCTTTCTCTGGCAGACAGAGCGTAGTTGTTTAGCAAAACGGTCTCCCAGTCTGCGTTGGGTCTCACCATTACATAGAAGGCCGCACTGGGAGCACCAGATGCAGTATATCACCCCAGCCGACTCACAGGTTAAGTTTCGCCTCAAGTTTGGGGCCCTGAATGGTGGTAAGGGAGGAAGTGTAAGGGCATGTGTAGCACTTGTTCCGCTTACAAGGATAAGTGCCAGGAGGGAGATTGGTGGGAAGAGATGAGGGAGACAAATGGACAAGGGAGTCACGTAGGGAGCAATCCCTGTGGAAAGCAGAAGGGGGGGGGAGAGGAAAGATGTGCTTAGTGGTGGGATCCCATTGGAGGTGGCGGAAGTTACAGAGAATTATAATTATATGTTGGACCCGGAGGCTGGTGGGGTGGTAGATGAGGACAACAGGAACCTTATTCCTAGTGGGGTAGCGGGAGGATGGGGTGAGAGCAGATGTGCGTGAAATGGGAGAGATGCGTTTGAGAGCAGAGTTGATGGAGGAGGAAGGGAAGCCCCTTTCTTTAAAAAAGGAAGACATCTCCTTCATCCTGGAATGAAAAGCCTCATCCTGAGAGCAGATGCGGCGGAGGCGGAGGAATTGTGAGAAGGGGATGGCATTTTTGCATTTATTTGCCACCTCATTCTATTCCTATCCTCACTGTTGCATGGCACAGGCAGATTGTTACGCTTAAGGTCCTGCTTTTCAGCTTCCTTCCTAACTCCCTGTATTATACTTTCAGTACCTCCTCCCTTTTTCTACCTACATCATTGGTACCAATCTGGCTGCTTACCTTCCCTATTCAGGATATTGTAGATGTGTTCAGAAACATCGTGGACCCTAGTTTCTGAGAGACAAGCTCCATCCGTGTTTCTTTTACTTATCCCCAGAATCACCTATTTGTCCCCCAAACTACAATCCCCTACATTCTTTTCAGTTCCCTACCATTCTGAGCCACAGGGCCAGACTCAGTACTGGAGGCAGGCCGATGTTTCTTCCCCAGGTAGGTCATCTCCACAACAGTACTCAAAGTGGAGTACTTACAGTTGAGGTGGATGACAACAGGGTTGCTCTCCACTGTCTGACGTTTCCCCTTCCCTCTCCTGAAAGTCACTGATTTATCTCTCTCCTGTAACATTGGGGTGACTTCCTCCCTCATGCTCCTGTCTACCACTGCTTCACTTTCCCTAACAAGCCGAAGGTCATCGAGCTGCAGCTCCAGTTCCCTAACATGGTCTCTGAGGAGCTGCATCTCAATGCACCTGGTGCAGATGTGGCCGCCGGGAAGGCTGGAGGTCTCCTGGAAACCCCACATCTGACACCTTGAACAAAACACTGGCCCTGCTGACATAACCCCTATTCTCTCAAGAATTAAATAATCAATAAGAAATAAGGAATGATCTTACCTGCTTACCTTGCCTCTGTCTGTTCTCACTGAAGCTTTGTTGAGCCGAAGCCTTACCGCTCTGACTCAGACCAGTCCAACGATGACCACTCTGCTAGACGGTACCTTTCTTTTATGGAGACTGGGTTTCTAAAGCTCTTCACCAGACTTATATGGGAACACTTCTACTACATCTTTGCAGTACTCCAATCAAAGAGGAGCACTGAGAAAAATTCCTGCTTTTTAAAGCTCTTCACCAGACTTGCGCAGACCTTGGTTGACCTTTCATTGATCCTGTTATAATTATTATTTTGAGTATGTCCATAAGAAAATGAATGTCAGGGTTTTATATGGTGACATATGAACTTTGGTAATAAATCTACTTTGAACTTTGCGCTTTGATGTTAAACTGCATTCCGATTCTGCCTACACATGGTCTGTATCCCTCTATTCCCAGCCTGACCAAATGCCTCTTAAATATTATTTCTCGAGAAAGGTCAGCTAAGGTCAGTACGTAGCATCCATGTCACTTAGTCAGCCTGCTGTGGCTGACAGCAAATTTTCACCTCTGATTTTTCAATGGACAGTCTTCCTGCTTGGGTGAAAGTGGAGGGGAGCCCATTTACCATTCTGGGGAAGGGAGCAACTAGGAGAATTTCTAACTGTATATGTAGAGTATACATGAATCGAAGGGTGTAGGAGTTACAATAGGGACATAATCCCATCATGTTGCAAACTCAGCCAGCTTCACTATGGACACTATCCTCCTCAGCATCGAGGACGTCTCCAAAAGACAATGTTTCAAATTAATCCCGTGACACTGCAAACCCAGACAGCTCCATCATGGGGACTAGCCTCTCCAACATCTTCAAAAGATGATGGATCAAGAAGTTCGTATCCATCATTAAGGACTCCACATCTCCCAGAACATCCCCTCTTCTCATCAGGGAGAAGGTACAGGAGCCTGACGACATGGACTCAACGTTTTAGGAACAGCTTCTTCCCCTCTGCCATCCAATTTCAGAATGGACAATGAACCTATCATTCTATGTACCTTTGGCTAAAGAAAAGAGTGCATATCACAAACACTCGAAATTCTGCAGTTGATGGCAAACGAGAGCAACACACACAAAACTCTGGAGGAACTCAGGTCAGCCAGCATCTATGGAAATGAATGGTGTGTCAGGCCGAGACTCTTCATCAGATCTGGGGAGGGAAGGGAAGATGGCAGAATAAGAAGTTGGGGGGAGGGGAAGGAGTACAAGCTAGAAGTGAGAGGTGCTCAGCTCCCATATGAATCACCTTTCCCTTTGTCGAACTATCAGATCTAATGTATGCCTGAACTTGACAGCTCCCATGCACCTGTTGCAGGTATGACATGTGTGTGGAGTGAGGGGGGCACGTTAACATTAGCAGTTAGTGCAACACTATTACAGTTCAGGGTGTCAGATTCAGAGTTCAGTTCCAGCACCCTCTGTAAGGAACACACATCAAAGTTGCTGGTGAACGCAGCAGGCCAGGCAGCATCTCTAGGAAGAGGTAACATCGACGTTTCGTGTCGAGACCCTTCATCAGGACTGACTGAAGGAAGAGCTAGTAAGAGATTTGAAAGTGGGAGGGGGAGGGGGAGATCCAAAATGATAGGAGAAGACAGGAGGGGGAAAATAGAGCCAAGAGCTGGACAGGTGATTGGCAAAAGGGATATGAGAGGAACATGGGACAGGAGGCTCAGGGAGAAGGCAAAAGGGGAGGGGGGAAAAACCCAGAGGATGGGCAAGGGGTATAGTCAGAGGGACAGAGGGAGAAAAAGGAGAGGGAGAAAGAATGTGTGTATATAAATAAATAACGGATGGGGTACGAGGGGGAGGTGGGGCATTGGCGGAAGTTTGAGAAGTCAATGTTCATGCCATCAGGTTGGAGGCTACCCAGACGGAATATAAGGTGTTGTTCCTCCAACCTGAGTGTGGCTTCATCTTTACAGTAGAGGAGGCCGGGATAGACATGTCAGAATGGGAATGGGATGTGGAATTAAAATGTGTGGCTACTGGGAGATCCTGCTTTCTCTAGTGGACAGAGCGTAGATGTTCAGCAAAGCGGTCTCCCAGTCTGCGTCGGGTCTCACCAATATATAGAAGACCACATCGGGAGCACCGGACGCAGTATATCACCCCAGCCGACTCACAGGTGAAGTGTTGCCTCACCTGGAAGGACTGTCTGGGGCCCTCTGTAAGGAGTTTGTGCATCCTTCTTGTGAAACGCATAGGTTTCCCCTGGTTGCTCCGGCTTCCTCCCACAGTCCAAAGATGTACCGAGTTGGTTAATTTGTCATTGTAAATTATCCTGTTATTAGGGTAGGATTAAATCATGGCTTGAAGGGGTTGAAGGACCAATTTTATGCCGTTTCCTAATAAATAAAAATAAACGTATAAAGTAATAAATCATCGTTCCCAAAGTAACTTGTCCTGTGATTGGGCTCAGACTAAGTAGGTGGGTTACTGGACGGTGTGTCTCTCTGTAACTGTGTAGATTTCCTCCAGGTGCTCCGGTTTCCTTCCACATTCCAAAGACGTACCAGATGGTTGGTTAATTAGTCATTGTAAACTGTCCTGTGATTAGGTTAGGGTTAAATCGTGAATTGTTGGGGGGTTTGCTGGACTGCATGGCCAGAAGGGCTGGAAGGACGTATTCCACACTGTACCTCTAAAAAAAAATTTTAAAATAAACAAAAACAGATTTTAGTTCCATTTTTTAAACACTACAGGTTCCTGTATATAGCAATAAGATAACTATTAAAGTCAATTACGTCTCCAGCTACAAAAGATGTAAATATATGAGCGAAGGTCTGCTGCACCATGAGTCATCAGTGTACAGCCAGATTAGCACAGATGTTTGTTATTTTATGTCTTCTGTGAATAAATAAATGCTTTATTTTTTGCTGCAAATAATTGCAGCATTTGCAATCTGTTTTCAGAAATACAAAACAATGTGCAGGACCATTGGGAATGGTTGGCACGTCCTCCTGCTGTCAATAAAGGCGGCCAGCTTGGTTGGTGTCATTGTGAGAATTGTTAGCTATACCCATGATATAGTTGTGAAGTTTGGGACTCCTGCTCAGGCACGTAGAAATGAAGCACTTTTGAACTTGCTGAGATATCTCTGTTACTGTCATTCTGACTGCCCTTGCATAAACGGAGTAATCTTCACTCAGAGTAAACTGGCACACGTCATGAAATTCAGTGTTTTGCAGCAAAGTACACGATAATAAAAACTCTGAATTACAATAAGAAATATATTTTAAAACCTAAAGTAATGCAAAGGCAGAGTAATAAAGGGAGAAAAAAATGAAGTATTGTCCATGTGTTCATCGTCCATTCATAAATCTACTGGCGGAGAGGAAGAAGCTACTCCTGGCACTGCCTGCTTTAGACAGCATGCGCTAGAACAAGAGTTTGGACAAAACTGGATCGTTTTCTTTGGAGCGGCAGAAACTGAGGGGAGATCTGATAGAGGTTTATAAGATTATGAGAGACATGGATAGACTAGACAGACAAATCTTTTTCAAATTATAACAAGTTTAATTATCAATCAAACCAAATATGGATACAGCTGAACAAGACAGTGTTCCTCTGAGGCCACGGTGCAAATTTTTATTTGGGTAAAAATGACTAATTCCAGGGGCCATGCATCGAAGTTGAGAGGTGGAATGTTCAAAGGGGATGTAAGGGATCAGTTTTACTCAGAGGTGATATGGTGATAGAGGCAAATACATTAGAGGCTTTTTAGAGACAATTAAGTAGGCACATGAATATGAAGAAGATGGAGGGATATGGACATAGGTAGGAGGGATTATTTACTTTTTAGCTGGCTCAGTACAACATTGTGGGCCAAATGGCCTGTTCCTGTACTGTAGGCCTCTATGCTCCATGCTCGGTGTGTGTCTTGGTGGCTGCTGCGATGGTAAAATATTGTGGGGTCACCAGTTTCCAGTGATTCCTCAGTGGTTCTGAGGAGAAATCTGCAGAGTGGACCTGCATCAGGTTAGAGACTGGACCCACTGTCAGTAATTCCAATGGAGCACTGTCTTATGGGAAAAAGGCAAGTTTCAGGTAATTCAGAATTTAAAACAAAATACATTAAATTATTTTAAATGTTTATGTGCTTTTAAATTTTGAAAATATTTAACATTTTAAAGTATGTTGGTTAATTTCTCCTAATTTTTGAATGTTTCTGGAAATAGGAGAGAGTTTAGACTGTGGTCAATGTGAAGTTCAAAATTAGTTTCACTAGACTAGAAGACAGCAGAAATTTGCCCATCAATTTGCAACCAGATTCAGGGATCACATTGAAGATGCTCAACAATCCTGGAGAAAGTGACAAAGCCACCTTCTTGCATCTTCATGGCCCCTCTTTGAAGGTGCTTCCACAATACTGTTGAACAGGAGGTTATGGCATCAAGTGAGGATGAAAGATGAGGAGTATATTTCCAAATCAGGACAATATGTGATATAGTGGGGTATATATCCCTCTGCACATTCTCACACACTGCAGCATGCCTTGTCCTTATTGTGGCCGAGTTCATATGTTTTTTCTTTCTCCTAGTGATGGGGCAAATAGATTCATAATGTTGAAGCTTAACACATATTCTGGGGTGAAAGAAGTGTTAGTATTTTGCCGGTATGGTCATGTTACTTACGATGCCATTTTAACCCATTTATACTTACTGCCTTAGACAATTTCAGACCGGAACACAGCACTGGATAGTACTGCCTTAGATTTCAAATCAACTCAAATCAAATCATATTCAAATTTAATTATCATTCAACCATACGTGAAAACAGCCAAACAAAACTTCATTCCTCTGGGGCCAAGGTGCATGACATACACAGCACATTCAAGGTAGAAAGCAATAAAAAACAGTCACACAAAAAAAATATACACATACCCCAGGGTCCCTGAGTAGCATGCCCTACTGATTAATAGTGCAGTTCCCAGCAGTGCACAGATGCACACAATCCAGCCTGTCATTCCACTGGAGGACAGTACCAACATGAGAAGTCAACCCGTCACCAAGCATAGATGCCACACTGCACCGCCTCTGGTATTGCCTCTCCTGGGCTGCAGCAGTAGGCAAGCAGGCCTGAGGCCCAGTTTTCACTACAAGCAAGGCTTCACAGCAACCCAGTTGTCCGTCACGCCACCAAACAAGGGCAACAGGCTTGCAGCATCTCTGCATTATCAATGTCCAACAGGGTCTTGCGATTAGAAGAGAGGCATGCAAGACAATCACCCACGGGTACACTACATGCCGTCTTAATGCACTAACTCCGATGCTTCTGATGCCTTCCCGTAGCTCAGTCAAGCCCCTCCGCCAATGAACAGCTCACTGGTGGGGCAGGTCTGCAGTGCCCGAAGTTGCCTTGTGATTGTTAAAAAGACATGTAACAAAGAATATAACACCTTTGGTGGTCCAAAGAGGCCGCTGCATACCGTGCCACCGCCTTACTGGAAGTAAGATGTCTCGGTGTCTCTGTCCATAAGACATCGGAGCAGAATTAGGCTATTTGGTCCATTGAGTCTGCTCTGACTTTCCATCCTGCTGATCCCTCTGAACCACATTCTCCTACCTTCTCCCCACAACCTTTGACATCCTGACTAATCAAGATAATCCAAACTGTCTGAATTTTTATATCTGGAGTCGAACTATACAGTGGTTTATCTCCTCATATCACTGAAAATATCTCTCATTGTGTCACAATCTGAGTAATATCTTTGATAATTTATTTAAGAAGTGAACAGCAACCTGCACTTAGTTTAAAAACAATATATTTTTATTTTCTAAGGTAATTGTATTTAGCTCTAGGAATTATCTTACATCTTCATAATGGTCTTATTCCAGCCTTTGAAGGCAGGACACCACTATTTCAGTTGACTTAAATTGAAAGGTTGAAATATTGGCTACCATTTTTAATTTTAAATTTGACCAAGTAAATACAGAACAGGTGTTTTTAAAAACGCAAATGCGAGAAATTCTGCAGATGCTGGAAATTCGAGCAACACACATCAAAGTTGCTGGTGAACGCAGCAGGCCAGGCAGCATCTCTAGGAAGAGGTACAGTCGACGTTTCGGGCCGAGACCCTTCGTCAGGACTAACTGAAGGAAGAGCTAGTAAGAGATTTGAAAGTGGGAGGGGGAGGGGGAGATCCAAAATGATGGGAGAAGACAGGAGGGGGAAAATAGAGCCAAGAGCTGGACAGGTGATTGGCAAAAGGGATATGAGAGGATCATGGGACAGGAGGCCCAGGGAGAAGGAAAAGGGGGAGGGGGGAAAATACCCAGAGGATGGGCAAGGGGTATAGTCAGAGGGACAAAGGGAGAAAAAAGTGAGAGAGAGAGAAAGAATGTGTGTATATAAATAAATAATGGATGGGGTACGAGGGGGAGGTGGGGCATTAGTGGAAGTTAGAGAAGTTGATGTTCATGCCATCAGGTTGGAGGCTACCCAGACGGAATAGAAAGTGTTGTTCCTCCAACCTGAGTGTGGTTTCATCTTTACAGTAGAGGAGGCCGTGGATAGACATGTCAGAATGGGAATGGGATGTGGAATTAAAATGTGTGGCCACTGGGAGATCCTGCCTTCTCTGGCAGACAGAGCGTAGGTGTTCAGCAAAACGATCTCCCAGTCTGCGTCGGGACTCGCCAATATATAGAAGGCCACATCAGGAGCACTGGACGCAGTATATCACCCCAGCCGACTCACAGGTGAAGTGTCACCTCACCTGGAAGGACTGTCTGGGGCCCTGAATGGTGGTAAGGGAGGAAGTGTAAGGGCATGTGTACAAGGAATCCTGTCTCTTGCAAAAATGCCATCCCCTTCTTGCAATTCCTCCATCTCCGCCGCATCTGCTCTCAAGATGAGGCTTTTCGTTCCAGGACGAGGGAGATGTCCTCCTTTTTTAAAGAAAGAGGCTTCCCTTCCTCCACCATCAACTCTGCTCTGAAACGCATCTCCCTCATTTCACACACATCTGCTCTCACTCCATCCTCCCGCCACCCCACTAGGAATAGGGTTCCCCTGGTCCTCACCTACCACCCCACCGGCCTCCGGGTCCAACATATTATTCTCCATAACTTCCGCCACCTCCAACGGGATCCCACCATTAAGCACATCTTTCCCTCCCCCCCTCTCTCTGCCTTCTGCAGGGATCGCTCCCAACGCAACTCCCTTGTCCATTTGTCCCCCCCATCCCTCCCCACTGATCTCCCTCCTGGCACTTATCCTCGTAAGCGGAACAAGTGTTACACATGCCCCTACATTTCCTCCCTTACCACCATTCAGGGCCCCAGACAGTCCTTCCAGGTGAGGCGACACTTCACCTGTGAGTCGGCTGGGGTGATATACTGCGTCCGTTGCTCCCGATGTGGCCTTCTATATATTGGCAAGACCCGACGCAGACTGGGAGATTGTTTTGCTGAACACCTACGCTCTGTCCGCCAGAGAAAGCAGGATCTACCAGTGGCCACACATTTTAATTCCACATCCCATTCCCATTCTGATATGTCTATCCACGGCCTCCTCTACTGTAAAGATGACGCCACACTCAGGTTGGAGGAACAACACCTTATATTCCGTCTGGGTAGCCTCCAACCTGACGGCATGAACATTGACTTCTCTAACTTCCGCTAAGGCCCCACCTCCCCCTCGTACCCTATCCGTTAATTATTTATATACACACATTCTTACTCTCTCTCTCCTTTTTCTCCCTCTGTCCCTCTGACTATACCCCTTGCCCATCCTCTGAGATTTCTCCTGCTCCCCCCTTTCCTTCTCCCTCGGCCTCCTGTCCCATGATCCTCTCATATCCCTTTTGCCAATCCACTGTCCAGCTCTTGGCTCCATCCCTCCCTCTCCTGTCTTCTCCTACCATGTTGGATCTCCTCCTCCCCCTCCCACTTTCAAATCTCTTACTAGCTCTTCCTTCAGTTAGTCCTGATGAAGGGTCTCGGCCCGAAACGTCGACTGCATCTCTTCCTAGAGATGCTGCCTGGCCTGCTGCGTTCACCAGCAACTTTGATGTGTGTTGACAGAACGGGTGTTAGTGTATTTGCTAGAATCAGAGTCATGTTTAATATCACTGGCTTATGCCAGGGGATTAGTTGTTTTGGGGCAGCAATACAATGCAAAACATACAGTAATAATGGAAAACAAAAACTGCAAAATAAAATCGGAATATATGACTGTAAGAAAGTCACATAGCAGGGCTGATCGAGCAGTACCAGAGACAGGGTAGAGGGCACGATGTGAGCCTGTAGAGGTGGGGTGTGGAGGTTTTACCGGCTGCTCGCTGCACAGAACCTACTCTCTCCTTGGCATTATGGGGACCACAAAGAAATGAGCTGTCAGGGATATTACTGAGACTGCCCAGTGAGCCTTCAGATAGACCAAGAAGTGTGACGCTTGGACCAATGCTATTGGGACACAAACCAGGGCCTGATCAATCCTGGCTGGGTCACCTGGGCAAGAGTGTCTGATGTTGAAAGAGCCGAAACACCCAAAGACCCCAGGTTACATCACTGATGATGTGACCCAGCACAATCTAGGAAATATCACAGCATCATTCAGTATATTATATACAGTATATATATATATATAAATTAAATAAGAATTGGTGTCAAAATGGTTGTTGTGATGCATCTATTGAGGTAGTGTGGTGGGTAGTGCTTGTCATTATCACTTTCAGCTTCTACCACTGGCTAAATCTGAATGTGTAAGCGTCTCCCTACCAGTACACAGCCTTTCTATCAGCAGGCCTCATGTAGTGCCTCCTCACTGCCGACACATGGAAACTGAACGCCTTTCGAACTCAGGCTGAGCTACAGAGGACAGGGAGGAGGTCTGGCCCCTGCACACATAGCACGCAGGCCCACCGGCATGTGGACACGCACTGGTGCTCGTGAACCAGCTCCCCAGCTCTGGGTAAAGAGTCACACTACCTTGTGGGCAGCCATGGGAGAGAGGAAGGCTATAGAAAATGCGGAGTGGACTCTCTAAGGCAGCTGAACATCATTGAACATCCTTCCCGCAACTCCTACAGGCAAGCTTGTGCCAAATGTATTGCTTCATTAGTTTTCCTTTGGACTACACTGATGAGACCGAGAGGAGGATCTTGACGTCTGGGCATCCCAGGATCTAACTACCTTCTGCCCAGGCTTGTGATGACAATGATTATCACCCATTGTCCTTTGAGACAGATGGCTGCTGACCAAATAGGTTGTGCAAAAAGCGAGAGAAAAAAGAGAAAAAAATAATGAAAAAGTAGTGTTCATGGTCTATTCAGAAATCTGATGGTGGTGGAGAAGAAATATACACTGACATAATGCAGTTATTTCTTCATAAGAAGTTGTGAATAACAATGTTTCTATTCATTAAATCTTCTGCTACAGTAGGAGTCTAATTATTCTACTTATCTGCAATACAAACTGATTTACCTTATCTTTTTTGAATTTTAATCTGTTTGCCTTTTCTCAAACTTACTTTGTCCAGCTGATTCTTCAGAGGAGGATGTGGTATGAATCAGAGTAGCAGAGTCAAAATTTGGCATCTCTGGGACTGGCAGCTGATGAAGCCCGCACAAGAATCAGCAGAAGCAACTTCTAATAGGATCCATATCTTGAGAAATCCCATGCAAAAAGACAGCTCTTATGAACCTCAAAACACAGCTGAAGCAAGGCTGCAAAGTTTGCTGGAGGATGGGAACCAAACTGAAGAGACGAAGGAAGGGGCGGTTGGCTCACAGATAGAGAAAGCTTGGAGACAGTGCGAGAGGACGGATAGGCAGGTAATAGAGAAGGGATGCGATCAGACCGATGGTTTGAGATGTCTGTATTTTAAAGCAAGATGCATCATGAACAAAGCAGATGAGCTTAGCGCCTGGAGCAGTACTTAGAGCTATGATGTGGTGGCCGTCACAGAGACTTGGGTGGCTCAGGGGCAGGAATGGTTACTTAGAGTGCCAGGCTTTAGATGTTTCAGAAAGGACAGGGAGGAAGGCAAAAGAGGTTGGGGGCGTGGCACTGCTGATCAGAGATAGTGTCACGGCTGCAGAAAAGGAGGACGTCATGGAGGGGTTGTCTACGGAGTCTCTGTGGGTGGAAGTTAGAAACAGGAAGGGGTCAATATCTCTACTGGCTGTTTTTTATAGATCACCCAATAGTAACAGGGACGTTGAGGAGCAGATAGGGAGACAGATTCTGGAAAGGTGTAATAATAACAGGGTTGTTGTGGTGGGAGATTTTAATTTCCTAAATATTGATTGGCATCTCCCTAGAGCAAGGGGTTTAGATGGGGTGGAGTTTGATAGGTGTGTTCAGGAAGGTTTCCTGACACAATATGTGGATAAGCCTACAGGATGAGAGGCTGCACTTGATCTGGTATTGGAAAATGAACCTGGTCAAGTGTCAGATCTCTCAGTGGGAGAGCATTTTGGAGATAGTGATCACAATTCTATCTCCTTTACTATAGCATTGGAGAGGGATAGGAACAGACAAGTTAGAAAAGCATTTAATTGGAGTAAGGGGCTATTAGGCAGGAACTTAGAAGCATAAATTAGGAAAAGATGTTCTCAGGGAAATGTATGGCAGAAATGTGGCAAATGTTCAGGGGATATTTGTGTGGAGTTCTGCAATAAGACAGGGAAAGAATGGTATGGAACAGGAACCGTGGTGTACAAAGGCTGTTGAAAATCTAGTCAAGAGGAAAATGAAAGCTTTCGAAAGGTTCAAAAAACTAGGTAATGACAGAGATCTAGAAGATTATAAGGCTAGCAGGAGGGATCTTAAGAATGAAATTAGAAGAGCCAGAAGGGGCCATGAGGAGATCTTGGCGAGCAAGATTAAAGAAAAGGGCGTTCTACAAGAGAATAAGACCTGAGATAAAACAGCGGTCCCCAACCACCGGGCCGTGAGGAAACGATATGATTTGGCAATAGGAGTCAGCTGCACTTTTCCTCATTCCCTGTCACACACTGTGGAGCTTGAACGCACACGAGGTCATTACCCGCGCGTCACCCATGTCAGCGCAGGAAGGAGATCAACTCCTGGAGCTTGCAAATGACGGCAGGCTGAAAAGTATGTTTGACATAACATCTCTGCCAGCATTCTGGATCAAAGTTAAGGCTAAATATCCTGAGATATTCACGAAAGCACTGAAAACGTTGCTTCCATTTCAAACATATCTCTGCAATGAATACAACGAAAACTAAATCGTGGAATAGCTGGACATAAGGAACCCCCTTCGAGTATCGCTGTCTCCCATCACCCCTCGATGGCACCGTCTTGTTGCAGGGAACAAGTATTCAGCCCAGGCCTCCCACTGATTCAGCGATATTGGTGCGTTGCAATGATTTTATATGTTCATACGAGGAAAATATGCGCTGTGTATTTAACATCCAAATGTTACTTAAAATATTATGATGCTATTATAAGTGACTTATATAACCATATAACAATTACAGCACGGAAACAGGCCATCTCTGTCCTTCTAGTCCGTGCCGAACGCCACTCTCCACCTAGTCCCACCGACCTGCACTCAGCCCATAACCCTCCATTCCTTTCCTGTCCATATATCTATCCAATTTTTCTTTAAATGACAATATCGAACCTGCCTCTACCACTTCTACTGGAAGTTCGTTCAACACTTACTTCAAACTCCTCTGATAATTGACTTATCGCTATATTCATGCGAGGAAAATATGCGCTGTGTGTTTAATATTAAATTCGTTAGATAAACCCTTTTAGAAACGAAATTGAGTGTATTAGCCACTTATTACCTATATTCCGTCGTGGTTAACACCGCCGCCCTAACTAGAATCGCCAAAAACGATTTTTTAGAAAATTGGCACGTACACGCATGCGCAAGTTACGCATGCGCACTGGTGCCCGCGCAAGACTTCATGGTCATTGTAGTATTTCAGGTGGTAAACCCAACGTATTTGACTGCTACTCTTGAACATTGGCAACCCTAACCGCCCCCCCCCCGCCCCGGGTCGGCCGGTCCGCAGTGCAAAAAAGGTTGGGGACCCCTGAGATAATAGGACCAATCAAGTGTGACAATGGGTAAGTGTGTATGGAACCGGAGGAGATAACCGAGGTACTTAATGAATACTTTGCTTCAGTATTCACTATGGAAAAGGATCTTGGCGATTCTAGGGATGACTTGCACCAGACTGAAAATCTTGAGCATATAGACATTAAGGAAGACGATGTGCTGGAGCTTTTGGAAAGCATCAAGTTGGATAAGTTTCCGCCAGGATGAGATGTATCCCAGGCTACTGTGGGAGGCGAGGGAGGAGATTGCTGAGACTCTGGCAATGATCCTTGCATCATCAATGAGGATGGGAGAGGTTCCAGAGCATTGAAGGGTTGCAGATGTTGTTTCCTTATTCAAAAAAGGGAGTAGAGAAAGCCCAGGGCATTATAGACCAGTGAGTCTTATTTCAGTGGTTGGTAAGTTGATGGAAAATATTCTGAGAGGCAGGATTTATGAACATTTGGAGAAGCATAATATAATTAGTCATCATGGCTTTGTCAAAGGCAGGTCATACAAGCCTGATTGAATTACTTGAGGATGTGACTAAACACATTGATGAAGGTAAAGCAGTAGATGTAGTGTATATGGATTTCAGCAAGGCATTTGATGAGGTACCCCATGCAAGGCTTATTGAGAAAGTAAGGAGGCATGGGATCCTAGTGGATCTTGCTTTGTGGATCCAGAATTGGTTTGTCCACAGAAAACAAAATGTGGTTGTAGACTGGTCATATTCTACATGGAGGTCGGTGACCAGTTGGGTGCCTCAGGGATCTGTTCGGGGACTCTTCGTGATCTTTATAAATGATCTGGATGAGGAAGTGGGGGGCTGGGTTAGTAAGTTTGCCAATGACACAAAGGTTGGGGGTGCTATGGATAGTGTGGTGGGCTGCCAGAGGTTACAACGGGATATTGATATGATGCAAAACTGGGCTGAGAAGTGGCAGATAGAGTTCAACCCAGATATTGGCAGAATATAGTATTAATGGTAAGACTCTTGACAGTATGGAGGATCAGAGGGATCTTAGGGTCCGAGTCCATAGGACACTCAAAGTTACTACGCAGGTTGACTCTGTGGTTAAGAAGGCATACGGTGCATTGGCCTTCATCAATCATGGGATTGAGGTTAAGAGCTGAGAGGTAATATTGCAGCTATATAGGATCCTGATCAGACCCCACTTGGAGTACTGTGCTCAGTTCTGGTCACCTCACTACAGGAAGGATGTGGAAAATATCGAAAGGGTGCAGAGGAGATTTACAATGATGTTGCCTGGATTGGGGAGCATGCCTTATGAGAATAGGTTGAGTGAACTTGGCCTTTTCTCCTTGGAGTGGTGGAGGATGAGAGATGACCTGATAGAGCCGTATAGGATTATGAGAAGCATTGATTGTGTGGATAGTAAGAGGCGTTTTCCCAGGGCTGAAATGGCTAGCACGAGAGGGCACTGTTTTAAGGTGCTTGGAAGTAGGTACAGAGGAGATGTCAGGGGTAGGTTTTTCACACAGAGTGGTGAGTGCGTGGAATGGGCTGCCGGCGACGATAGTGGAGGCGGAAACAATAGGGTCTTTTATGAGATTCCTGGATAGGTACATGGAGCTTAGAAAAATAGAGGGCTATGGGTAACCCTAGGAAATTTCTAAAGTAATTAGGTGTTCGGTACAGCTTTGTGGGCTGAAGGGCCTGTATTCTGCTGTAGGTTTCCTGTGTTTGCAAAGTACAAAAAAAATTACAAATGGAGCAACAAAGAAAAAGTCTCATGTGGTAGTGTTCAATGTCCATTCAGAAATCTTATGGTGGAGATGGAGAAGCTACTCCTAAAACATTGAGTTTGTGTCTTCGGGCTGTTGCACCTCCTCCCTGATGGTATCAATGAGAAGAGGGCATGTCCTGGGTGATGGGATCCTAAATGATAGATGCCACCTTTTTGAGACATCTCAAAAACCTAACAGACCTTAAGTCTATGAAGCTTCCAAACATATCACTGGTAATATGATCATTTGTTCAATTTGAAAGTGAAGTGGTTTTGAGTGGACTTATTCGAAAAGACCTCTCAGACCCATTCCACAGATTCTCCACCCTTCGGCTAAAGAAATTCTCCTTCATCTCCATTCTAAATGTATGCCCTTCTCTTCTGGGGGGTCATGTCCTCTGCCACAACAGGAAACATTCTCCTCACATCTACTCTTCAATATTCATTATGGGCTTTTCAAAATTTGATATAAGAACATAAGATATAAGAGCAGAATTAGGCCATTTGGCCTATCAAGTCTGCTCCGCCATTTCATCATGGTTGATCCGATTTTCCTTTCAGCCCCAATCTACTGCCTTGTCCCCGTACCCATTCATGCTCTGACCAAACAAGAATCTATCAACCTCTGTCTTAAATATACATAAAGTCTTAGCCTCCACAGCTGCCTGTGGCAAAGAATTCACCACTCTCTAGTTAAAGAAATTCCTCCTCACCTCCATTCAAAAAGGATGACCATCTATTGTGAGGCTGAGTCCTCTGGTCTTAGACTCTCCCCCCATAGGAAACATCCTCTCTGCGTCCACTATATCAAAGCCTTTCACCAATTGATGGGTTTCAATGAGGTCATCACTCATTCTTCTTTGTATGACAATCTATTCAATACTGAAATCATTTACATGAACCTCCTTTGAACTCTCACCATTTTCGGCACATTCTTTCTAAGATGAGGGGCCTAAACCTGCTTACAATTCTCCAAGTGAGGCCTCACCAGTCCTTTAAAAAGTTTCAACATTACATCATTGCTTTTATATTCTAGTCCCCTTGAAGTATATGCTAACATTGCAATTGCCTTCCTCACTGCAGACTCAGTCGGCAATTTAACCTTTAGGGAATCCTACATAACGATTTCCAAGTGCTATTTCACCACACTTTTCATCTCTTCAGTTACAGAATAGTTAACCCTTTTGTTTCTTCTACCAATGTGCATGACCATACACTTCTTAACACTATACTCTATCTGCCATTTCTTTGCCTATTCTCCTAAACCAGCTAAGTCCTTCTGTAGCCCCTCTACTTCCTCAAAACTAACTGTTCCTCCACCTATCTTCTTATCATTCTACAAACTTTACAACAAAGCCATCAATTCCATCATCTAAAACAATGATATATAACATAAAAAGAATCAGCCCCAACACAGACCCTGTAGAGCACCACTCATCACCAGCAACCAGTCAGAAAAGGCTCACTTTATTCCCACTCTTTGCCTTCTGCCAATCAGCCACTGCTTCATCCATGCTAGAATTTTTCCTGTAATACCGTGGGCTCGTAGCTTGTTAAACAGCTTCATGTGCAGCACCTTGTCAAAGGCCTTCTGAAAATCCAAATGCACAACATCAGCCAATTCTCCTTTGTCTATCCTCGTTGTTACTTCTTCAAAGAATTCCAACAGATTTGTCAGACAAGATTTTTCTTTAAGGAAACCATGCTGACTTCAGCCTATTTTATCATGTGCCTCCAAGTACCCCAGAACTACATCTTTAACAATTGACTCCAACATTTTCCCAACCACTGAGGTCAGAGTAACCAGCCTATAATTTCCTTTCTTCTGACTCTCTCCGTTCTTGAAGAGCGGAGTGAAATTTGCAACTTTCAAATCTTCTGGAACCATTCCAGAAAAGAATAAACTGTATGTACTTTATACAACAAAATGCTGGAGGAACTCAGCAGGTCATGCAGCATCTATGGAAAAGAGTAGAGTTTATATTTTGGGCCAAGACCCTTCAACAGGACTGGAGAAAAAAAAGATGAGAAGTCAGAGTGAAAAGGTGGGGGAGGGGAGGATGAAATACACAGTGATAGGTGAAACCAGCAGACAAGGAGGAGGGGGAGGAGGAGTGAAGTAAAGAGCTGGGGAGTTGATTGGTGAAAGAGATACAGGGCTTGAGAAGGAGGAATCTGATAGGAGAGGACAGAAGGCCATGGAAGAAAGAAATGAGGCCTCAACAACTTTGTCTCCAACTACCCCCCTGCCCTCAAATTTACCTGGTCCATTTCTAATACCTCCCTCCCCTTTCTTGATCTCTGCCTCTATCCCTGGAAACAGCTTATCTACTGATGTCTATTATAAAGCCACTGATTCTCACAGCTACTTAGAGTATACCTCTTCTCAACCTGTTACTTGTAAAAATACCATTCCCTATACTCAATTCCAACATCCCCAATGCATCTACTCTCAGGATGAGGCTTTTCATTCCAGAAAAAAGATGTCTTCCTTCTTCAAAGAAAGGAGCTTCCCTTCCTCCAGCATCAACACTGCCCTCAACCACATTGCTTCGATTTCACGCACATCGGCCCTCACCCCATCCTCCTGCCACCTGACCAAGGATAGTGTTCCTCTTGTCTTCACCATTCTTCAGGAAGGCAAATAGAATGTTGGCCTTCATTGCTAGAGGGATCAAATTTGAGAGCAGGGAGGTTATGCTGCAACTGGAAACGGAACTCGTGAGACCGCACTTGGAGTACCGCATGCAGTTCTGGTCTCCATACTTGAGGAAATATATACTGGCTTTGGAGGAGGTGCAGAGGAGGTTCACCAGGTTGATTCTAGAGATGAGGGGGTTAGACTATGAGGAGAGCTAGAGTCATCTGGGACTGTACTCACTGGAATTCAGAAGGATGAGAGGAGATTTTATAGAAAAATAATAAAATATAAAAGGGATAGATGAGATAGAGGCAGGAAAGCTGTTTCCACTTGTGGATAAGACTAGAACTAGGGGTCATAGCCTCAAGACTCGGAGGAGTAAATTTAGGATGGGGAAGAGGAGGAATTCCTTTTCGCAGAAAGTGGTGATTCTGTGGAATTCTCTGCCCAGTGAAGTAATGGAGGGTACCTCAGTAAATATATTTAAGACAAGGTTGGATAGATTTTTGCATAGTCGGGGAATTAAGGGATATGGGGAAAAGGCAGATAGATCGAGATGAGTCCACGGTCAGATCAGCCATGATCTTATTGAATGGCGGAGCTGGCTATGCCTGCTCCTATTTCTTTTGTTTTTATCTTCTAAGTTACAGGCTATTGTTTGCAGTGATCATTTCCCAGAAAAAAGTGTCTATAAAAAAGGGGTTTTGCACCTTTTTTATGCCATGGACCAATACCAATAAGTAAGGGGTCTGTGGATCCAAGGTTGACTCTGACAGGAAATGATAAAGTTGTAGTGGTGGGAGTGTGAAGAGGTGGGTTCGTGTGTGAGGGTGTTGATCAGACTTATTAAATGGGGAAAATAATTCTTTTTGAGTCTGGTGGTCCTGGTGTGGATGCTACGTAGCCTCCTCCCCGATGGGAATGGGACAAACAGTCCATGAGCATTGTGGGTGGGATCCGATCTCCAGCACCTCTCTGACTGTTTGTCATCAGGCCTATCTATTGGCCCTGCTCAGTTCTTTGTCCAGAAAAGTCAGATCATTGAATCAGGAGTTCACTCAGACTAAGGTCTGATCTTAAGATCATTTTGGATTGATGTGTAATCAGTAACTGCACCAATCTCAGTCCCAATGGTGTATTCAGGTACACAGAAAACCCAAGAAAAGACTTGAAAGAAGCTTTCAAATGACCAAGCATTTATGTCAATATCAGTGTCCGTACAGTTGAGGGACTCAGATTTCAGTAATAAGGGAACCAAAGTTAAGGTGCAGGATCTGTTTTAAACTGGCAACTTGTTATCATTAACTTCTATTTGAATGAAGATGTGCTTTATCTGCAAACTGCAAGGTAAAGTTGGAATCAATCTGACTGACATTGAACATAGAACGTAGAATAATACAACACAGTACAGGCCCTTCAGCCCACAATGTTGTGCCCACCCTCAAACCCTGCCCCCCATATAAGCACCCAACTTAAATTCCTCCATATACCTGTCTAGTAGTCTGTTAAACTTCACTCGTGTATCTGTCTCCACCACTGACTCAGGCAGTGCATTCCACGCACGAACCACTCTCTGAGTAAAAAACCTTCCTCTAATATCTCCCTTGAACTTCCCACCCCTTACCTTAAAACCATGTCCTCTTGTATTGAGCAGTGGTGCCCTGGGGAAGAGGCGCTGGCTATCCACTCTATTTATTCCTCTTATTATCTTGTACACCTCTATCATGTCTCCTCTCATCCAACTTCTCTCCAAAGAGTAAAGCCCTAGCTCCCTTAATCTCTGATATAATGCATACTCTGTAAACCACGCAGCATCCTGGCAAATCTTCTCTGTACCCTTTCCAATGCTTCCACATCCTTCCCATAGTGAGGTGACCAGAAATGGATACAGTACTCCAAATGCGGCCTAAGCAGAGTTTTATAGAGCTGCATCATTACATCGCGACTCTTAAACTCTATCCCTCGACTTATAAAAGCTAACACCCCATAAGCTTTCTTAGCTACCCTATCCACCTGTGAGGCAACTTTCAGGGATCTGTGGACATGTACCCCCAGATCCCTCTGCTCCTCCACACTACCAAGTATCCTGCCAGTTACCTTGTACTCTGCCTTGGAGTTTGTCCTTCCAAAGTGTACCACCTCACACTTCTCCGGGTTGAACTCCATCTGCTACTTCTCAGCCCACTCCTGCATCCTATCAATGTCTCTGTGCAATCTTTGACAATCCTCTACACTATCTACAACACCACCAACCTATGTGTCGTCTGCAAACTTGCCAACCCACCCTTCTACCCCCACATCCAGATCGTTAATAAAAATCACGAAAAGTAAAGGGCCCAGAACGGATCCTTGTGGGACACCACTAGTCACAATCCTCCAATCTGAATGTACTCGCTCCACCACGGCCCTCTGCCTTCTGCAGGCAAGCCAATTCTGAATCCACCTGGCCAAACTTCCCTGGATCCCATGCCTTCTGACTTTCTGAATAAGCCTACCGTGTGGAACCTTGTCAAATGTCTCACTAAAATCCATATAGATCACATCCACTGCACTACCCTCATCTATATGGCTGGTCACCTCCTCAAAGAACTCTATCAGGCTTGTTAGACAGGATCTGCCCTTCACAAAGGCATGCTGACTGTCCCTGATCAGACCATGATTCTCTGAATGCCCAGAGATCCTATCTCTTAAAATCTTTTCCAACAGCTTTCCCACCACAGACATCAGGCTCACTGGTCTATAATTACCCGGACTATCCCTACTATCCTTTTTGAACAAAAGGACAACATTTGGTTCCCTCCAATCCTCTGGTACCGTTCCCGTGGACAACGATGACATAAAGATCCTAGCCAGAGGCTCAGCAATCTCTTCCCTCGCCTCGTTGAGCAGCCTGGGGAATATTCCGTCAGGCCCCGGGGACTTATCTGTCCTAATGTATTTTGACAACTCCAACTTGTTATCATTAACTTCTATTTGAATGAAGATGTGCTTTATCTGCAAACTGCAAGGTAAAGTTGGAATCAATCTGACTGAAACAAAAACAACAGGAATTCTGCAGATGCTGGAAATTCAAGCAACACACATCAACGTTGCTGGTGAACGCAGCAGGCCAGGCAGCATCTCTAGGAAGAGGTACAGTCGATGTTTCAGGCCGAGACCCTTCGTCAGGACTAACTGAAGGAAGAGTGAGTAAGAGATTTGAAAGTGGGAGGGGGAGGGGGAGATCCAAAATGATAGAAGAAGACAGGAGGGGGTGGGATGGAGCCAAGAGCTGGACAGGTGATTGGCAAAAGGGATGTGAGAAGATCATGAGACAGGAGGTCCGGGAAGAAAGACAACGGGGGGGGGGTGACCCAGAGGATGGGCAAGAGGTATATTCAGAGGGACAGAGGGAGAAAAAGGAGAGTGAGAGAAAGAATGTGTGCATAAAAATGAGTAACAGATGGGGTACGAGGGGGAGGTGGGGCCTTAGCGGAAGTTAGAGAAGTCAATGTTCATGCCATCAGGTTGGAGGCTACCCAGACGGAATATGAGGTGTTGTTCCTCCAACCTGAGTGTGGCTTCATCTTTACAGTAGAGGAGGCCGTGGATAAACATGTCAGAATGGGAATGGGATGTGGAATTAAAATGTGTGGCCACTGGGAGATCCTGCTTTCTTTTGGCTCTATCCCTCCCCCTCCTGTCTTCTCCTATCATTTTGGATCTCCCCCTCCCCCTCCCACTTTCAAATCTCTGACTAACTCTTCCTTCAGTTAGATCTGACGAAGGGTCTCGGCCTGAAACATCGACTGTACCTCTTCCTAGAGATGCTGCCTGGCCTGCTGCGTTCACCAGCAACTTTGATGTGTGTTGCTTCAATCTGACTGACATTGCTTAGGTTGAAGACTCTAAGGAACTTCTGCAATATTGTGGATGAAAGAATCGCCTTTAACTATTCTCATACATCCATCTTAGTGTCTGACAAGACCAAATCCTGGAGTCAAAGAGGGTAAGTACTGTGCAGAGGAATTTAATCTTTGGTCGCTGTTGAAGTTTCAATGTTCTTTGTATCAAAGTCAACCTCAGACAGAGTGACATGATGGCACTCATTCCTCTCCGTATAATGCCACCTTCATCTGACTGTTCCAGGTCCGAGACAGATCTGAGTCTACTTACTTTCTAAAATTGGATTGGCTTATACGTTAAAATGACTTACTTAGAAACAAATATATTTATCTATTTATTTTCTTATTTGCTTATTTAGAGATACGAGGGTTCATTGATAAGTTCGTGGCATAAGGTAGAAGGAGTCAATCTTAGAAGACCTAGCACATTTCTTTTTCAACATAGTCCCCTGCTACATGTACACACTTAGTTCAATGGTCGTGGAGCATACGGATCCCTTCTTTGTAGAAGTGGTCCACAGCAGGGGCGATTGATAAGTCTGTGGCCTCAGGTAGAAGGAGATGAGTTATTAATCTCACAACTTTCTGCATTATCACTCACAGAGTTGAACGGCACGTGCATGTAACAAGAGCCTCTTGGACCTGCAGGTGGTCCACAGCGGGGGTGATTGATAAGTTTGTGGCCTAAGACAGAAAGAGATGAGTTATACAGCTCTCGTTACAGGCACGTGCAGTTCAATGCTTTGAGTGAAAATGCAGAAAGTTTGAAGTTAATAACTCATCTCCTTCTACCTTAGGCCACAAAATTATCAATCACCCCTGCTGAGGACCACTTCTGGAGGTCCAAGACGCCAACTTCTACAAAGAAGGGATCCGCATGCTCCACGATCGCTGGATTAACTGTGTAAATGTAGGAAAAATAAATGTGCAAGGTTTTCTAAAACTGACTCCTTCTACCCTAGGCCACGAACTTACCAATCACCTCTCATAGAGTGCAAAGCAAGCCCTGTCAACTCAATGAGCTGCACTGCCCAGCAACCCATCTATTCAGCCTGAGACTAATCACAGGACAATTTACAATGACCAATTAGTGTCACAACGATGGGACATTGGGAGCAAGGGTGGACCCAAATGCAAGACACATCTTGTGAGGTTACTTAGGTTTAGTTTATTGTACGATACCAGGAGAGCAAGACAGAAGCAGGAGTAGCGAACAGGATAAGGACTCAGGACTACGAGTTGGCTGGGAACAAGGGTCTGGGCTTGGACTCTGAATCAGCTCCCAGAACTAGAGGAGACATGAAGAGGCTAGGGTATGGACTCCGAGCCCGAGACTGGGCAAGGACCCAGTACCTGGGTCTTGCCTCGGACTCTGACCCCAGAACCAGGCATGGACAAGACATGGGCTAGGGAGAGGAGCAACATGGGAACACAGAGCCTCGGTCTTGGGAGAGCAGGTACATGGAACCATGGACACATACACAGAACACAGAGTCGGGACCCCTCCTTGGGTACAGGACATAGGGCTGGAACTCGCACACAGAACAGAGAGTCGGGACCCCTCCTTGGGTACAGGACATAGGGCCGCGACTCACGACCTTCCGCGGGGCAACGGCAAGACGGCCTGACTCACCCCACGGAGGCGAGGACAAGACATGACAAGATATGAACCCCCGCGGGGCAATGACAAGACGGCCTGACTTACCCCACGGAGGCAAGGACAAGACAAGACAAGACCAACACGAATGAACACCAGACAGTACCTATCTAGCTCTGGTGATGAAACCCAACCGAAGTGCAGGCGGGGGCTGCTAGAGGCGAGAGGGGCAGAGAAGGGATTCAGACAAGGGGGTAGGACAGGAATCACAGACCGCCAGGGCCAGGACTAGACTCAGAACTGGAAGCCACCAGGGCCAGGACTTGACATGGTACTCGAATGCCGCCAGGGCCAGGACTTGGACGCTTCTGGGGCCAGGACTTGGATGTGGTACTTGGATGCCTCTGGGGCCAGGACTTGGATGTGGTACTTGGACGCCGCCGGGGCCATGACGTGGACGTGGTACTTGGACGCCGCCGGGGCCATGACGTGGACGTGGTACTTGGACGCCGCCGGGGCCATGACGTGGATGTGGTACTTGGAGGCCGCTGAAGCCAGGACGTGGTGCTTGGAGCCTCCGGGTAGTGCCAAGCTCTCGATTCGGCCCGGGAACAGTAGACAGCGGCTCTTGATTCTTTCCGGCGAGTTAACTGACGGACCCACCTTAATGAGGAAACTTTGCAGACTGGCTTCGGCGAGGTAACTGGACAGGGTTGCTCCGGTGAGGAAAGGCGAATTACCGACACTCGCTTCGGGCGGAGACAAGGCTTGCTTCAGCCAGATGACATTGGCACGCCGTGACTTTGCAGACGCTCCCGCACCGAACGGCTGAAAGCCGGAGACTATAAACTATCGATTCAGACGAGTGTTAATTGCCTCTAATCACCAAAGTCGAGGGACACGGTAAAACAAGGAATCAACGGTCTGGATCGTAACATAAACAAGGTAAATTTAAAGGGACCCCAATCCGGACCATGACAATTAGCCTTCTAACTGGTACATCTTTGGAACGTGGGATGAAACTGGATCACCTGGAGGAAACCCATGCACACATGACAAGAACATACAAACTCCATACAGACATTTTGCTGCTATTGAACGTACTCTTTTCTTATTTATTGATTTATTTAGAGATTACAGCACAGAATAGACCCTTCCAGCCAACTAGCTGCACTGACTTAACCCTAGTCTAATCACAGGACAATTCACAGTGACTAATTAACTTACTAATTGATATGTCTTTGGACTGTGAGAGGAAACAGGAGCACCCAGAGAAAACCCATGCACAAATGGGAAGAACATACAAACTAGTTTACAGAGGACACCAGAAATAAACTGAACTCTGACGCCCCTGAGCTGTGATAGCGTCACTCTACCATGACACCCCATACGACATCCTTTCTTCTTAGCCACTAGGAGTCAAATCAAACAATCAATAAATTATCTGCTTTTATTAACAAACTATCCAATAGTTTCAAATACACCCAAGAATGGTCTCTTCCTTAATAAAATAACCTTTGTTAGTTTTCAGTTAAATCAAACACTTAATAATCTCTGCAAGTACTTCTATTTATTTTAATATTTCAGTACACATCAAACGTTGGAGGAACTCAACGAGTCAGGCAACACCTACAAAGTGAAATGGGCTGTTGATGTTTGAAGCTGAAACCACCAGGACAGGAATGGAAGCCAAAGTGGGGGGCCATGGCAGCACAGCGGTTGGGGTGACGCTATTACAGCTTGGGCTGTTGGAGTTTGGAGTTCAACTCCAGCGCCGTATGTAAGGAGTTTGTACATCTTCCCTGTAACCGCATGTGTTTCCTCCAGATGCTCTGGTTTCCTCCCAGAATCTAAGGACATGCTGGTTAGCAGGTTAATTGGTCATTGTAAATTGTCCCCTCATTAGACTTGCGTTAAATCACTGGGTTGCTGTGTGGTGCAGTTCATTGGGCCAGAAGGGCCTGTTCCAAAATGTGTTGCTAAATAAATAGATAGATAGATAGATACATAAATCAAAAGGTGGTGTTTGGGAGGAGGAGCAGGAATTGGCATGTGATAGATCAATCCAAGTGAGAGGAAGGCAGGAGGGTGAGGAGGCAAAAAGGAAGAATGTGAGAAACTGAGAGGTGTATCGCAGCAAAAGCAAAACGCTGATGAAGAAGGAATCTTGTAAGAAAGACCAGAGGACTATAGAATGAAGACAAAGAGATGGTGAACTAGAAGGAGGAAGGTGAACGAGGGGTTTATTGGAAGCTAGAGAAGAGAGCATGTCTTGGGTGGTGGGGGACGGTGATGATTGATGTTGCTTTCCTGCAACAGCGTTTCATGTGGATGTGCTCAATTGTGGGAGGGTTATGCCCATGATGGACTGGGCCGCATCCACTACTTCTTGTAGGATTTTCTGTGCAAGGGCATTGCTGTTTCCATACCAGGCTGTGATGCTGCCAGTCAATATACTCTCCACCGCACATCTATAGAACTTTGTCAAAGTTTTAGATGTCATGCCAACTTTCCAAAAACTCCTAACGAAGTAGAGGCATTGCCATGTTTTCTTTGTAACTACATGTACGTGTTGGGCCAGGACAGGTCCTTCAAAATTATAGCAACGAGGAATGTAAAGTTGCTGACCCTCTCCATCTCTGATCCTCCGAGGAGATCTGGTTGATGGACCTTTGGTTTCCTCCTCATAAATTCTATAATCAGTTCTTCCAGCATCAATTGAAAAAGTATATTTCAATTCTATTTCCATAGCCCACTGTGCATATATTTCTAACCGCACTCCAAAAATGTTTGGCTTCACCATTTTAGATATAAACACAATCAGCTAGATTTTGTCCGGAAAATGATGCCGATACAGATGATTTTAGTGTGAGAACATGCTAGCACTTTTGTGTCAGAATGGCATAGGCTGTAACTTTCAAATTACTCTTTGATTTGTCATGCTCCATCATTCATAGAAACTTGAGTTTAGCATCATGCAGACAAAATCAAAAAGGGTGAATACAGAACAGAAGATGTTACCTTTGCGCACAGTATATGGAATAAGGTAGATCAGCGGTCCCCAACCACCGGGCCGCAAAGCATATGCTACCGGACCGCGAGGAAACTATATGATTTGGCGATACGAGTCAGCTGCACTTTTCCTCATTCCCTGTCATGCCCACTGTGGAGCTTGAACGCATGTGAGGTCATTACCCGCGCGTCACCCATGTCAGCGCGGGAAGGAGATCAACTCTTCGAGCTTGCAAATGACGGCTGGCTGAAAAGTATGTTTGACATTACATCTCTGCCAGCATTCTGGATCAAAGTCAAGGCTAAATATCCTGAGTTAGCCACGAAAGCACTGAAAACGTTGCTTCCATTTCCAACATATCTCTGCAATGAATGCAATGAAAACTAAATTGCGGAATAGACTGGACATAAGGAACCCCATTCGAGTATCGCTGTCTCCCACCACCCTTTGATGGGACTGTCTTCTTGCAGGAAAACAAGCCCAGGGCTCCCACTGATTCAGCGGTATTGGTGTGTTGCAATGATTTTATATGTTCATACGGAGAAAATATGAGCTGTGTCTTTAATATCCAAATGTTACTTAAAATGTTATGATGCTATTGACTTATAAGTGACTTATATAACCATTTAACAACTACAGCTCAGAAACAGGCCATCTCGGCCCCCCTAGTCCGTGCCGAACGCTACTCTCACCTAGTCCCACCGACCTGCACTGAGCCCATAAACCACCATTCCTTTCCTGTCCATATACCTATCCAATTTTTCTTTAAATGATAATATCGAACCTGCTTCTGCCACTTCTACTGGAAGTTCGTTCAACACTTACTTCAAGCTCCCCTGATAATTGACTTATCACTATATACATGAGAGGAAAATATGCGCTGTATGTTTCATATTAAATTCGTTAGATAACCCTTTCAGAGACGAAATTGAGTGTATTAGCCACTTATCACCAATATTCCGGTCGCGATTAACACCCTCCCCCCCGCCCCCTGGACAGAATCGCCAAAAATGATTTGCAGGGAAAAAAATCGGCAGGTACACTCACGCACAGGTCACGCATGTGCACTGGTGCCCGCGCAAGGCTTCATGGTCATTGTAGTCTTTCTTGGGGTAAACACAACGTATTTGACTGCTATTCTTGTCCGTTGGCAACCCTACCCCCACCCCCCCCCCACCCCACCAGTCGGCCGGACAGCAAGAATATTGTCAATATTAAACTGGTCCGCAGTGCAAAGAAGGTTGGGGACCCCTGAGGTAGATGAACTTGTAGCACAGTTACAGATCGGCATATATGATGTTGTGGGTTGAATTGTTTCAGCAATAGTGTCCAAGGATACACACTGTATCGAAATAACATGTGGGTAGGCAATGGGGGTGGTGTGGCTTTGTAATTTTGTTTAAAAAAAAAGGTTGAAAGAGTACAGAGAAAGTTTACAAAGATGTTGCTGGGACTGGAAGACCTGAGTTATAAGGAAAGATTGAATATGTTAGGACTTTATTCCTTGGAACCATAAAACCATCATGTATAGGAGAAGAGTTAAGCCATTTGGCCCATTGAGTCTACTCTGCCATTTGATCAGGGCTGATACATTTACCCTCAGAAATCTTCATTCTCTGACCAATAAAGAATCTATTGATATACATAAAGACTTGGCCTCCACAGCTGTCTGTGGCAAAGAATTCCACAGATTCACCACTCTTTGGCTAAATTATACAAAAGATCTGCCAGAGTTTCCCACTGAGTTCCTCCAACAGATAGTCTGCTCCTCCAGATTCACCACATCTTGCATTTTCAACAAAAATGTGATAACCTTTCTCCTTTCATCAGCCACTGCATGACTCATCTGCAATAGTGAGACCATTTTAATTCCAATCCCCATTCTCACTCTGATAGGTCGATCCATGTCCTCTTCTTTCACCTTGTGATGAGGCTGCTCTCAGAATGGAGGAGCAATACCTCATGTTCCTCTGGGTCTGAATGAGAATCAATTTCTTCCCCCAGGCTGTTAGGCCTCTGAATTCCTTGTCACATCATATTCTGAGTCACTGGTTAATCTGTTCCGTACCTTACAATATTTAATAATAATGCACTTCAATTTGTTATTTATGTGTGATTCATCTGTAGATTTTATCCTTATATTCATGTTACCCTGTTATGTGTACTAACCTGGTTTGAAGAACTGTCTCATTGTTATATACTGTATATTGCATGGTAATATACTTTATATATAGATATATAATTAAATGACAATGGACTTGACCTGACTTGACTTGTGTAGCCCCCAACCTGATGGCATGAAAATTTTTTTTTCCAGTAAAAAAAACCCTTCTCTCTTCTTTTCCCATCTCTGGCCTCTTATTTCTTCTCACCTGTCTTCATCTCTCCCTGGTGACCCTCCTCCTTCCCTTTCTCCCATGGTCCATTCTCCTCTCCTTTCAGATTCCTTTTTACCTTTCCCAGCCACTTGGCTTCGCCTGGGCCTGAGATATACATTTGTTTATTCATTTCATAGACGCTGCCTGACCTGCTAAGTTTCTCCAGCATTTTGTGTGTTTTGTGCATGTTGCTCAAGGTTCCGAATATCTGTAGAATCTCTCATGTTTATTGCATTTTTTACTGAGTGCCTGAGGATAAATAGATCATTTATACAGTTTGGAAATCTTCCTATGACTATTTTTCTTGAAATACATGTCTACAAGAGAAAGTTGAAGAAGAACTTTGAAGTAAAACCAATAACAAACTCTACTAGTAAAGATCAGGTGCAATTTCTACTTTAATATAAATCACGTTATTCAATCAAATATGTATTAAGCAAATCATAACAATCAAGTCTATATTTGAAATATTTTGTTAATGTGGATATTGTTGAAGGGTTTACTTTGAATTGAAATCTCCTCAATCAATGCCTGACATGTTAACCTATTATAAAGCAAACCTAAATTATGTTAGCCAGCTCCCAATATTTAAATGTTACAAGTTTAAGTGTTAGAAGTAATTGCATTGTTTTCCATCTGGAGATGCCCAAGTTTTGTGATGGTGTGGACTCTGTGATCAAATGTTGGGGTTCATCACTCTCCCAGCAAACACGACACTCCTGATATTGTTATCAGCAATTAGTAACAAGAAAGGTCTGTTAGTTTTAAACTCAATAGGAAGAGAATTTTGGATTAATTCGTCGTTTCTAAATGCAGCCGAATTTATTCCTTCCTCATTTACTTCCAGCCCAGCCTTATGTATCACCTACAGAGGGGAAAAAAAAAGTCATCAAACTTGATTTATAACAAAAACATCCAATTTATAAGTTTCATAGATTTTCCAAATAATTTATTACTATATATGATTAATATCTTACACATTACAAAAACAGTGTTGTTGTGTTTTAGGCCTATAAACATGCACTGAATTATTCAAACTGCCTATTTAATTATTTCGAGATAATTAACCCTAACCCTAACCCTAACCCACAGATTTAACACCAGCCTAAGTACATTTCCA
>NC_086097.1:0-2500 GCF_963921235.1 Mobula hypostoma | reverse complement strand
TTAGGGTTAGGGTTAGGGTTAGGGTTAGGGTTAGGGTTAGGGTTAGGGTTAGGGTTAGGGTTAGGGTTAGGGGGTTAGGGTTAGGGTTAGGGTTAGGGTTAGGGTTAGGGTTAGGGTTTAGGGTTAGGGTTAGGGTTAGGGTTAGGGTTAGGGTTAGGGTTAGGGTTAGGGTTAGGGTTAGGGGGTTAGGGTTAGGGTTAGGGGGTTAGGGTTAGGGTTAGGGTTAGGGTTAGGGTTAGGGTTAGGGTTAGGGTTAGGGTTAGGGTTAGGGTTAGGGTTAGGGTTAGGGTTAGGGTTAGGGTTAGGGTTAGGGTTAGGGTTAGGGTTAGGGTTAGGGTTAGGGTTAGGGTTAGGGTTAGGGTTAGGGTTAGGGTTAGGGTTAGGGTTAGGGTTAGGGTTAGGGTTAGGGTTAGGGTTAGGGTTAGGGTTAGGGTTAGGGTTAGGGTTAGGGTTAGGGTTAGGGTTAGGGTTAGGGTTAGGGTTAGGGTTAGGGTTAGGGTTAGGGTTAGGGTTAGGGTTAGGGTTAGGGTTAGGGTTAGGGTTAGGGTTAGGGTTAGGGTTAGGGTTAGGGTTAGGGTTAGGGTTAGGGTTAGGGTTAGGGTTAGGGTTAGGGTTAGGGTTAGGGTTAGGGTTAGGGTTAGGGGGTTAGGGTTAGGGTTAGGGTTAGGGTTAGGGTTAGGGTTAGGGTTAGGGTTAGGGTTAGGGTTAGGGTTAGGGTTAGGGTTAGGGTTAGGGTTAGGGTTAGGGTTAGGGTTAGGGTTAGGGTTAGGGTTAGGGTTAGGGTTAGGGTTAGGGTTAGGGTTAGGGTTAGGGTTAGGGTTAGGGTTAGGGTTAGGGTTAGGGTTAGGGTTAGGGTTAGGGTTAGGGTTAGGGTTAGGGTTAGGGTTAGGGTTAGGGTTAGGGTTAGGGTTAGGGTTAGGGTTAGGGTTAGGGTTAGGGTTAGGGTTAGGGTTAGGGTTAGGGTTAGGGTTAGGGTTAGGGTTAGGGTTAGGGTTAGGGTTAGGGTTAGGGTTAGGGTTAGGGTTAGGGTTAGGGTTAGGGTTAGGGTTAGGGTTAGGGTTAGGGTTAGGGTTAGGGTTAGGGTTAGGGTTAGGGTTAGGGTTAGGGTTAGGGTTAGGGTTAGGGTTAGGGTTAGGGTTAGGGTTAGGGTTAGGGTTAGGGTTAGGGTTAGGGTTAGGGTTAGGGTTAGGGTTAGGGTTAGGGTTAGGGTTAGGGTTAGGGTTAGGGTTAGGGTTAGGGGGTTAGGGTTAGGGTTAGGGGGTTTGGGTTAGGGTTAGGGTTAGGGTTAGGGTTAGGGTTAGGGTTAGGGTTAGGGTTAGGGTTAGGGTTAGGGTTAGGGTTAGGGTTAGGGTTAGGGTTAGGGTTAGGGTTAGGGTTAGGGTTAGGGTTAGGGTTAGGGTTTAGGGTTAGGGTTAGGGTTAGGGTTAGGGTTAGGGTTAGGGTTAGGGTTAGGGTTAGGGTTAGGGTTAGGGTTAGGGTTAGGGTTAGGGTTAGGGTTAGGGTTAGGGTTAGGGTTAGGGTTAGGGTTAGGGTTAGGGTTAGGGTTAGGGTTAGGGTTAGGGTTAGGGTTAGGGTTAGGGTTAGGGTTAGGGTTAGGGTTAGGGTTAGGGTTAGGGTTAGGGTTAGGGTTAGGGTTAGGGTTAGGGTTAGGGTTAGGGTTAGGGTTAGGGTTAGGGTTAGGGTTAGGGTTAGGGTTAGGGTTAGGGTTAGGGTTAGGGTTAGGGTTAGGGTTAGGGTTTAGGGTTAGGGTTAGGGTTAGGGTTTAGGGTTAGGGTTAGGGTTAGGGTTAGGGTTAGGGTTAGGGTTAGGGTTAGGGTTAGGGTTAGGGTTAGGGTTAGGGTTAGGGTTAGGGTTAGGGTTAGGGTTAGGGTTAGGGTTAGGGTTAGGGTTAGGGTTAGGGTTAGGGTTAGGGTTAGGGTTAGGGTTAGGGTTAGGGTTAGGGTTAGGGTTAGGGTTAGGGTTAGGGTTAGGGTTAGGGTTAGGGTTAGGGTTAGGGTTAGGGTTAGGGTTAGGGTTAGGGTTAGGGTTAGGGTTAGGGTTAGGGTTAGGGTTAGGGTTAGGGTTAGGGTTAGGGTTAGGGTTAGGGTTAGGGTTAGGGTTAGGGTTAGGGTTAGGGTTAGGGTTAGGGTTAGGGTTAGGGTTAGGGTTAGGGTTAGGGTTAGGGTTAGGGTTTAGGGTTAGGGTTAGGGTTAGGGTTAGGGTTAGGGTTAGGGTTAGGGTTAGGGTTAGGGTTAGGGTTAGGGTTAGGGTTAGGGTTAGGGTTAGGGTTAGGGTTAGGGTTAGGGTTAGGGTTAGGGTTAGGGTTAGGGTTAGGGTTAGGGTTAGGGTTAGGGTTAGGGTTAGGGTTAGGGTTAGGGTTAGGGTTAGGGTTAGGGTTAGGGTTAGGGTTAGGGTTAGGGTTAGGGTTAGGGTTAGGTTAGGGTTACACGTATCCATTAGGTTAAGATCCATAGGTTCAGGTACGGTTAGGGTTGCGGTTAGGGTTGGGTTCCGTCTAGCG